>NW_026942638.1:0-1561 GCF_024139115.2 Armigeres subalbatus
TCCTTCAGCATCCACTCGGTGGCTGTCCAGTCGCGGTGGCTTCAAAGCTCAGCTACCGGTGCTGGTAATTCTCTCGATGCTGGCTCTCCGTCGCCTTCATAGCTGTACCTGCGATTCGCAGACAATATAATCCACCCACTGCGAACGCCTGCTGCCACTGTATCGCTTGTTGCGTCGACGATCTTGCAATCTTTCCTTCCTGAAACACACACTCATGTTCTTTGTGTTAGCCTGCCGACCCACAAGAGACTAGCTGCAAGACCCGGTACGAATTTTACGTCGTTCATCTCAATTTGTACCACGTTATCGTCATCATCGTAACCGTAAAGCACTATGACCTTCTCACTGAAATCTGGGGTTTTCTTTCCGTCGCACATCGTGATCCAACCGCCCGTGAACTCATTCAGTTCCGAGAAAAACGCCCTGTCACTTCGTCAGCGGGCACTTGGCCCCACTGCTGATAAGTCGAATGAGAGTCACCATCGACCACGAACGCGACGTGTTTTACTTCACTGCGAGCCGTTTTTGGCTTATCCGGCTTCTTCTCTTCTTTGAGCCACGCAAGGTTTCACGTCACTCTCTTCGTTCTTCACGGAGTCCTTATATTTCCTGCAGTTACGGCGGAGATGACAAGGCATATTACAGAAATGACATTTGCGCGTTTCTTTCTTCATTTCAGAGCGCATTGCCCGTTCCGGCTTTTGAGCCTCTTGCAATCGCATCGCGTTCCAGACAACGATTATATTTCCAGTTTTGCTTTCACTACCTCAAGCTGCACATCATCATCTGGCCTACCGTCAAGAGCGGACACCAAACTGTCAAACGAACGCGGAGGTTCCGGCAAAAGCATACACACTTTCGTGTCCATACTCGAAGGATATTCCCCAAGTGGCCTCCAACCGGTCAAACAAATTGTCCACTTCAAACAAGTGGTGCCCAAATTCCCGCCTTCCGATAAATTAAGGTGGTTATACAACAAAGCCACAAATCGACCATCTTGGAAACCACGTGCTTATTCTTGTGATTTTTCAAGAGCACGAATTGACAGAACCATTAATTTCAGAATATCGTTAGATTTGATCTTTGTTATTAGAGAAAACTGTGGTGAATTTGAAATTCACCACAGTTTTCTACTCCTATTAACAAAAGATCAAATCTAGCGTAATAATTTTCGTACAATGCTGAAATTGAAGTCGATTGTTTAGCACAAGTAAGCAAACGATCTACGAATGTTTCATCCCAATGTTTCATTCAATTTGAAATTCACCACAGTTTTCTACTCCTATTAACAAAAGATCAAATCTAGCGTAATAATTTTCGTACAATGCTGAAATTGAAGTCGATTGTTTAGCACAAGTAAGCAAACGATCTACGAATGTTTCATCCCCATGGGCATTGTGGTTCTCTCAATTCGTGCTCTTGAAAAATCACAAGAAAAAGCACGTGGTTTCCAAGATGGTCGATTTGTGGCTTTGTTGTATAACCACCTTTAATTTATCGGAAGGCGGAATTTGGAGCACCACTTGTTTGAAGTGGACGATTTGTTTGACCGGTTGGAGGC
>NW_026942639.1:0-1000 GCF_024139115.2 Armigeres subalbatus
TGCTGGTAACCCTGTTCTGGTAACCCTGCGATACTAAAAATAGTTTAATTATGTCTCAAGTATCATTGCCAACTTCATATTAGGATTGAGGCCCCGTAAAACGCTTTGTTGTTTATGTAGACCATCAAGATCTGAACTCAAGGAAGGTTATTTTCCCCACATATTTCTACTTTTGTATGGTTTGCATCCGCTTTTGAAGCAGTATGCCCAAAATTTATGTTGAAATACGAAGAAATAAAAATCCGTATTGAATCGGAACATGCTGGGGTTCATTTCTGTTCGTAATTGGGAAGGCGCACTGTTGAAATCAAAGTGATTGTTTTCAGAATCATCATTTTACGCAAGGTAATATTTAGCAGAGATGAATTTTCTTCAAAGTATAAATCATAATTACTTGGCGACGGCAGAAAGTTGTCAGTAACAGTCAAGTAAAATTTTCTATCACTTTTCCAGCGGCAGATCATCGCAACCATGAATTCGACAGCAATCAAAATTAGCATCAGTGATTTCAAATTAAGAATTTCAAAATGTAATATCTTGCATTGTGCAATTCTGGTCAATCACGGAGCATAGCAGCAACCATGGTTGGATATATGCACATATGGTTAAATCATTTCTTCATCTTCATCTTCAAATCATTTCAATCAATCTTCAAAAACATCCTACCTAACAGTTCTGCTGTTGAGATTTTGGTTTAATTCCACAGAAATCTGCAATTAATTTTAAACGTGTGAAATGTACAGTCAGTCAAAGCTTAGCAAAGCCCATGCAGGATTCAATCCGAAACATTTGATTTCAAATTCAATTCCAAAGCGAACTCAGCCCACTACCTTCCATAACTCAAGTCCCCTGAGTCATCCTAAATCTTTGACCGCACTCAGTTTACCTCCAATCAAACTAAGCCTTGAAATGGACACCGGAGTAAAAAAAATCACTACGGAATATCAATTTACGATCATTCAAGCAGATCTCTCTCTGGGGGGAGGTTGAATGGAAAAAT
>NW_026942640.1:0-4427 GCF_024139115.2 Armigeres subalbatus
GGGGTTCTAAGGGTTCTGGGTTCAAGGGTTCTGGGTTCAAGGGTTACAAAGTTCTGGGGTTCTGGGTGCCAAGGTTCTGGGTTCTGAGTTCTGAGTTCTGAGTTCTGGGGTTCTAAGGTTCCTAGGGTTCTGGTTCTGTTCTAAGGTTCTGGTGCAAGTTCTGGGTTCTGGGTTCTTAAAGGTTCTGGGTTCTGGGTTCTAAGGTTCTGGGTTAAAATTTGAAGTTCTGGGGTGAGAACTACAAGTTCTAGTTCTGAGTTCTGGGGTTCTAAAGGTTCTAAGATTCTGAGTTCTGAGGTTCTAAAGGTTCCCAGGTTCTAAAGTTCACAAAGTTGGGTTCTAGGGTTCTAGGTTCTGGGTTCTAAATTCTAAGGTTCTGAGGTTCTAGGGTTCTGGGTTCTGAGGGTTCTGAAGATTACAGGTTCAGGGTTAGGGTTCTGAAGGGTTCAGGAGTTCTGAGGTTCTGAGGGTTCAGGGTTTTGGGTTCTGGGCTCTTAGTTCTAGGGGTTCTGAGTTCTAGGGTTCTGAGTTCTGGGTTCACAAGGGTTACAAGGGTTCTGGGGTTAAAGATTCTAAGTTCTAGGGTTCTTGGGTTCTGGTTCTGAGGTTCTAGGGTTCTAAGGTTCTGGGTTTTAGGGTTCTAAGGGTTCCAAGGTTTTGAGTTCTGAGGTTCTGAGATCTGAGGTTCAAGGTTCTAAGATTCTGGGTTCTAAGGTTACAAGGTTCAGGAGTTCTGGGGTTCACAAGGGTTCTAGGGTTCTAAGGTTCACAAGGTTCTGAGGTTCTGGGTTCAGGGTTCAAGGTTCTGCAAGTTCTGAGGTTCTGGGTTCTAAAGTTCTGGGGTTCTGGGGTTCTGAGTTCTGGGTGCACAGGTTCTGAGGTTCTAGGGATTCTGGGTTCTGGGTTCTGAGTTCTGGGGTTCTGAGGGTTCTGAAGTTCAAGGGTTCTAGGGGTTCTGAGTTCTGAGTTCTGGTTAAGGTTCTGGGGTTCTGAGTTCCTGAGGGTTCTGAGGTTCTAAAATTCTGGGATTCTGAGTTCTGGGTTCTAAGGTTCAGGGTTCTAGGGTTCTGGGTTAAGGTTCTAAGGTTTCCCAAGATTCTGAGTTCTGGGTTCTGGGGTTCTGAGTTCTGGTTCTGGGGTTCACAAGGTTCTAGGGTTCTGGGGTTCTGGGTTTAAAGGTTCTGGGTTCTGATTCTAGGGTTATAAGGTTCTGAGTTCCTGGGGTTCTGGGTTCTGGGTTCAGGGTTCTGGGGTTCTTTGGGGTTCTAGGGTTCTTAGGGTTCTGAGGGTTAGGGTTCTAGGGTTCTAGGGTTCTAGATTCTCAGTTCAAGGTTCACCAAGGGTTCTAGGGTTCACCAAAATTTCTAGGGTTCTGGGTTCTGGGGTTCTGGGGTTCTCAAAGTTCTGGGTTCTGGCAGGGGTTCTAGGGTTTAAGGTTCTGGGGTTCTAAGGTTCTAAGGTTCAAGGGAGTTCTAAGGTTCAGGTTCTGGGTTCTAAGTTCTCAGGGTTCTGGGGTTCTGGGTTCAGGTTCTAAAGATTCTTGAGTTCTAGGTTCTAGGAGTTCTGAGGCAGTTCTAGGGTTCTAAGGGTTCTGAGGTTTCTAAGGGTTCTAAGGTTCTGAGTTCTGGGTTCTGGGTTGGGTTCTGAGTTCTGGGGTTTCAGATTCTAGGGTTCTGGGTTCTGAAGGTTACACATTTGAGTTGAGGTTCTAGGTTCTGAGTTCTAGGGTTGGGATACAAGGGTTCATTTGGAGATTCTGGAACGGTTCTGGGTTCTGAGGTTCTGGGGTTCTAGAGTTCTGGAGTTCCTAGGGTTCATGGGTTCTAGTTAAGGGTTCTAAGGTTGAGGTTTCAAGTTCCTGGGTTCAAGTTGAAGGTTCAGGTTGAGGGTTCTAAAGGTTCTGAGTTCTAGGAGTTAAGGGGTTCTAGGGTTCTAGGGTTCCTGGGGATTCTAGGGATTCTTGAGTTCTGGGGTTCAGGGTTCTGGGGTTCTAGGGTTCTGGGGTTCTAAAGTTCTGGGGTTCTGGGTTCTAAAGGTTCTGGGTTCTGGTTCTAGGGTTCTGAGTTTCAAGGTTCTAGGGTTTCTGAGGTTCTAAGGGTTCAGGTTAAATTCTAGGGTTCACAAGGTTCACCAAGGTTCCTAGGGGTTCTGGGTTCTGAGGGTTCTAAGGTTCCTGGTTCTGAGTTCTGAGGGTTCAAGGGTTCTGAGGGTTTCTGGGGTTTACAGGTTCTAGGGTTCTAGGGTTCTAGGGTTCTGGGTTCTGGGGTTCAAGGTTCTAGGGTTCTGGGGTTCCTGAGTTCATTCAGGGGTTCTGGGGTTCTGAGGTTCAGGTTCTGAGTTCAGGGTTCAGGGTTCAAGAATTCAAGGGTTCTGAGTTCGAAAGGTTCAGTTTGAGAACAAAGATTCTAGATTCTGGGTTCTGGGGTTAAAGTTTCAGGTTCTAGGATTCTAATTCTGGTTCTGAGTTCTAGTTCTGAGTTCTGGGTTCTAAGGTTCTGGGTTCTAGGGTTCTGGGTTCTAAGGGTTCTGAGTTCTAGGTTCTGGGTTCTGGGTTCTGGGTTCTGGGTTCTGGGGTTCTGAGGGTTCTGGGGTTCTGGGGTTCAAGGTTAAAGGTTCTGGGTTCTGAGTTCTGAGGTTCTGGGGTTCTGGGTTCTAGGGTTCTGAGTTCTGGGTTCTAAGTTCTAGGTTCTAATTCTGGGTTCTGGGGTTCTGGGGTTCTGGGGTTCTGGGTTCTGAGTTCTGGGTTACAAGGTTCTAGGGTTCTGGGTTCCTGAAATTCTGGGGTTCTAGGGTTCTGGGGTTCTCAAGGTTCTAAGGTTCTGGGTTATGGGTTCTGGGGTTCTGGGTTCTGGTTAAAGGTTACAGGGTTCTGGGTTCTGGGGTTCTGGGTTGAGGTTCTAGGGTTCTGGGTTCTGAGATTCTAAAAGTTCTGGGTTCTAGGTTCTAGGGATTCTAGGGGTTTGGGGTTCTGGGGTTCTGAGGGGTTCTGGGGTTCTGGGGGTCTGGGGTTCTGGGTTCTGTTTAGGGTTTTGGGGTTCTGGGGTTCTAGGGTTCAATTGAGGGTTTGGGGTTAAATGGGGTTAAGGGTTTGGTTAAGGGTTGAGGGTTTGGGGTTGAGGTTTAAGGGTTTGGGGTTTAAGGGTTTGAGTTTAAGGGTTTGGGTTTAAAATTTAAAAATTTAATTTAAAATTTAAATTTAAAATTTAAAATTTAAAGATTTAAAAATTTAAAAATTTAAAATTTAAAATTTAAAAATTTAAAATTTAGTTAAAATTTAAAATTTGAAATTTAAAAATTTAAAATTTAAAATTTAAAAATTAAAATTTGTTAAAATTTAAAAATTTAAAATTTAAAAATTTAAAAATTAAAAATTTAAAATTTCAAAATTTCAAAATTTCAAAAAAATATAAAAATTTAAAAATTTAAAATTTGAAAATTTGAAATTAATTTAAAAATTTAATAATTTTGAAGTTTGGCCTTAAAACCACTATCAACTGGTTCACATAACGAGCACGACATTTAAAAAACACCCTAATTGAGAAATATTTATGGTTTTATTTGATGCCTTGATGCTATATGGACAATTTCAGCCAAATCGGTTAACGTTTGGAAGTTTATATGTATGCAAAAATATCGGTTAACAGTGATTTGCATTCAAACGGCGCCGAGTGGCAAACTTTCGCGTCAGTTGTAGTGAAGTGAAATCTTCTTTCTCAAGGTTCTGATATTGGTTTTGTTGCTGTTAGTAATTGGAAAAGAGCTGAAGATGAATAGGATACCATTGTGTTGAAGACAAGATTGAGCAGAGACGAATTTACTTCAAAATGCAAAACAATATCTTGGCCGCGGTAAAAAACTGCCGTTGGTAGCAGAACAACATTTGATTTTAAATACCATCTATTACGTATGTACAGTTACGTCGTCCTTCGTCACCTTTGCTTAAAACCTAATTGGGTTGCACCTTTGAATTTTTGCATCGTAAAAACTTTATGCTTTACACAAAGAGAACCTCAGAGAAACCCCTGTAAAGGTCTGGTCATTTACGAACTTCAAAAGAAACAATCTCACTTGTAGAAATGTCTCCGAAAACGAAACTGGTAACACGTCAGGCGATAGAAGTGTTTAAAGCACTTCAAAGTGCGTTCAACATTTCAACTTCTACATAATAGATTCTAGAACCCTGTATAGCTTCCCACGCAACGTTTGTGAGCTGAAATTTAGCATAACCACCAACAGGTGGAGAATGCAATCCAAGTTGAAGTACTCTACTACTACTGATCATGTGGAATCCTTCTTGCGTCCTGATAAAGTGTTGAGGCACTAAAATGCATCGCTTGATGCTACTTTCAATTTGCCTCTACAGCAGAGTGTAACCACTCAAATGGAAACTGTCTGTATCGTGAAAAAGATTAACAAAATGTTTACAT
>NW_026942641.1:0-85032 GCF_024139115.2 Armigeres subalbatus
AAGATTGATTACGTGCCTTCATCTATGCAGCAGGCCGACATTTTGACGAAAGGATTGCCTGCTCCAGGTTTCAAGAAACTGCGTGATAGTTTGGGAATGGTTGTTTTCCATGTTTAAGGGGGTGTGTTATGTGTGTAAACCTAGCTTATACCATAGGCTCTTTTAGTTCTTACAGTTACCTGTCAATTATGACTTTTTTTTTATCCAGTTGATATTAGTACCTCAAACAATAAAGAAGTGTTTCTCTGTATCGCGTTCGTTTCTATGTACCTATACCATATCACTTCAGAATAGCAGGCTGGAAGCCCCCTTCTCCGTTTCCACACACAGGGCCGAGACGACTTCGATCTTACTTTCTACAGCAAACGGTGCAACTGTGACGGAGGAAAAAGGGGAAGCTTCCAAAGTGCTTAGAATGGTGCGTCTCGGAGGTGACATCATAGCAGCACCATAAAGGAAAGGGATTATTCCGTCATCATTAAATACCGACGAATATAATCAGTGCGAGGTGGGCAGTTGCTATCATTATTGGATGGAAACTGTCGTTCAATGATAGAGGTCATACTGGAAGGTGGAAAGGCATCAGGGCCACGAATTGAAAGATGATGCGAATACTTGCCTGTAAGAGCAGGCTGGAAGACCCCGAACACAGGGCCGAGACGACTACGCTTACGATGAATTCCAGAAGGCGCGACTGTGACGGGGAGGTAAGGATATTCCAAAGTGCTCTTTAGCATGCGTCTCGGTGGTTGTTCATTAATTACTGACTTGTCCCTGATGTTGTTAAAAAAACTCCGCCTTCAGCATTGTGGCAGCACGACGATTCACAAACTCTCGAAATTGGACTCTCTCTGTCCATGTTTCTCATGCTAATGCAGTAATTCTCAAATGCTTAGGAATACCCACTTTGGAAGAGACGAAACTTAGTTCTGCTAAACTTCTTCCTTTAGGTACTAGCTTCACTATTTTCGGTTTGCAGTTTGGTTCTAACACCAGACATACTCTGACTATGAAAGCAATATCGTCCTCATTGGTGCTTGTTTCAAAAGCCGATAAATAAATCCAAACAAGCTCTGCATCAAGACTGTTTTCACTGACCCTGCTAGTGACTTAGTTCCGTGCACCATCGGTTTGGCTGGAGTACCATCGTTTGTTCGAAGACGTTTTGGTGTGTTTCTAATCCAATTAGAACGATTCTGGTCGGATAAGAAAGTGGAAACTGGTGTCCTTAATAGGAATCGATTCCACCTTAGCACTCAAAGAACTAATCGCTGTGGGAATCTCGCCTATGCACGGTGGCTAAAATCGTGTTTTTAGCGCGTTTATTAAATAGCACCTTAATTATGTGATTTAGCATAATGGTGACTTCTAGACATTTTATCAGTAAGTCGACACGCTTTTCTTCTTCTTCTTCTTATTGGCATTACATCCTCACACTGGGACAGAGCCGCTTCGCAGCTTAGTGTTCATTAAGCACTTCCACAGTTATTACCTGCGAGGTTTCTAAGACAAGTTACCATTTTTGCATTCGTATATCATGAGGCTAACGCGATGATACTTTTATGCCCTGGGAAGTCGAGACAATTTCCAATCCGAAAATTGCCTAGACCGGAACCGGGAATCGAACCCAGCCACCCTTAGCATGGTCTTGCTTTGTAGCCGCGCGTCTTACCGCACGGCTAAGGAGGGCCCTAGTCGACACGCTCCTTTGGAGGTATTATCATTATGATCAATCCCCCTAAAAATGAGATGAAAAATTATTTTTTTCCACTTTACAACATGGAAGATATAAGTCTTCGCGAGAGTTGCAGTAAAAGTTCATTACTTTTGGAGATTTATTGCATTTTATGCCAACAAGTTTTGAACATGTTCGATGTATAAGCATACAATCTTATGGAGACGCATGGTGCATTGGTTCATCAACTCCTTGTGGTGGGTGATTGATTTCTACCTTGCAAAGTAGGAAATGGTTTTTGATGAAACATTACTTATGTCGAATTCGTTTTTAAACCTGGGTCAGTGCCAACCCGAACCCTGAATAAAAAAACACTTTCAGTTCCATCTGTCATTGGATATGTTGGTGTGCGTAGCATCGTGTTTGTTTTGATTCGAAACATATGATCCAGGACATCCAGTGCACTGGCAGTGCGTTGGCGTTGACTAATCAGATCATGATAAATAAATATGTTCAAGTGCGTGAACTGATTTTTTCGGATAGTGGAATTTACTTTTGGGTGGATATAAACAGGGAAACTGCTCCTGGAATTCATCTCATGGCTCCGATATTCATATCATCAAAAACAAAGCAATGGAAAGGAATTTGGATTGTTTATTATTTTTGTGATTTTTCTCAACAGTAAGCACGCATGTTGACAAAAAGAGGCGACGAAATTGGTGCTGCATTTCTTTGTTTCCCGTTGAGATGAATATATGTTCAGTGAGATGGAGATCGGAACAGTTCCCCTATTTAATTATATTCAAAAACCCGTGCACAAGAATTCCGTATTTCCGTAAATTCATCGATTTCTGCAAAAGTTTTTTTTTTCGGGGAACACTCAGAAGCATGTATTGTAGATCCAGTTGAAAACCGAACTGAGCTCTCGCGACAATCGCATTTTCTCCCATTTCCGAATGTCGCAACTGCATCGCGAGTTATGCGCCTGATGGCGCACGGCTATGGCATAGATGCGCACTACTCGCTATGCAGTTGCGACATCCGGAAATGGGAGAAAATGCAATTGTCGCGAGAGCTCAGTTCGGTATTCAACTGGATCTACAATAATAAAAATTCTCCAGGATTCGCTAATTTTTTTTCCTCGCTACCTCTCCTGATAAAGGTAGCCTCACACCTCGGGAAAATTTTCCGCCGGATTTTGGGCTCCGTGCATTTTCAATTTTCAAGAATCTCCCGGAGGAATCGCTCAAGGTACTTCCGGAGGAATTTATGTACGAAACTTGCGGAGCAATTCCTGAAGGATACTTCGAGTAAGTTCCTGTATTCTAGAAGGATTTTCTGAAGGAATTATATTGTAGGAATTTCCAAATTAATTCCTAGAGCAACTTCCAGAGAAAATCCTGGAACAGTATTCAAAGATATTCCTAGAAGATTTTCAAAGGAATTCATCTCGAAAGGATCGCTTGGAAGAAATATGGAGGAATGCCTGAAAGATATCGCCAAAAATTCAAGAAAGAATTACTGAGAGAATCTCTGAAGTGATTTCTGGCAGAATTCCCGAAGAAAATCCTGAAACGCACGAAAGAGTTTTTGGAAGAATTTCAAAAGAAATTCTGCATAAGAAATAATTCTAGTCGGTATTCCTCAAATATATTTTTCTGACAATTCTTAGCGGATTTTGTAAACGGGTTTCAAGGGGAATTCCCAAACTACATAATTCCATCCACCGACCTAATTTAGGACACCATCTGTGAGAAAAACCTGAATGAACTTAAGAATACATAACTTCCCTAACAATTATTTTTAAAACTGAATCTAGGCAACAGTACCGGATTAGTTTCATTTTAAACTACAATAACAAATATCGCAAAATTCCCGGAAAAAAGATTTCCAACGCGCATTTTATTTTAATAAACAAATAGTTTCGTTTCTCCCTTCTGCTTGTTTATTCCACCCAGTCCCACCCACCCACGTGGTTTTGACAGTTGCAGTACAGTTGTATTGGTGAACCCGGTGCGAAACCGTGAAACAACACAGTGCGAACCCGACAGCTTTGGGGTTGGAACTAGTGCGAACCTAGTTCCAACCTGAGCGAATAAAAAAACACTTTGACAGCACTTAGGTTGGAACTGGTTCCAACCTAGGTTGGAACTTTTTAAAAACGAATTCGACATTACATTCGCTTACAACTCTACAGTTCAGATATTTATTTAAAGTTCATTACTTGTACTTTGTTATGCGTATGAGATTGACTGTCACAATTTGCCAATTGTCAAATAGCAGTTCAATCAAATATGCCAAAAAAATACAATAAAACTGTTATAACTTTTTTGTTTTTTAAGTTTTTAAGTCACAATAGCCACCCAAGGACGTATTTTAATGCTATCTAAAACTTTCTAGAACATTAAAAAATATATAATGAAAACCCCATTTTTAAGGGGTTGTCAACATAAAACGTAAAAAATCTCCAAAAGTAACGGAATTACAAACTTGGTGTCTTCGACAAAGTTTTTCAGGAGAACTTTTACTAGGGGAAACCGCCAAATGTTGAACGGCTAATTTTGTCGCCTATTGTTGAACTCCCATAAGAAATGCACGTGCGTTCAACAATAGGCGAAGAAATTAGCCGTTCAACATTTGACGAATTACCCTACAATTTTTATGAAGAATCAAACCTTATATGTTGGGAAATGAATTTTATGAAATATGGTGGGAAAATGAATTTTTCATCTCACTTTTAGGGATTGATCAGTAAGCTGAATACCTCCAAAAAAAAAGCGCATTAACTTACTGATTAAATGTCTCGAAGAAACCATTACACTAAATTGCATAATAAAGGTACTATTAAATAAACGCGTTCAAAACACGATTTTAGCCACTGTGCAATGTCTGCTTTCATCGTTTCGATCACAGCTGGTAAAGATAAACTTTTATGTTCTTATTATTCTTGATAGGAATTGATCGTTTGAGAACAGATCCACACAACAATCACACATCCAGAAAACGTCCCTCTCGTGAACTCCTAGCATGCCCATCAGCAAGGAATCGACCATCACGCAGTTGGCATGAAAAATGGCACCAATGGTGAGCAAATTGATTTTATTATATGACGAGCACGTGTGGGCAGTTTTTCAGGGTAAGCTTGGTAAGTGAGTCCTCGTGCAGGGTAGCACCAGCAGGTAGACAACAAGCGAGTTGGGTAATATTGAGCTTCCTAATGTTGCTTCCAGATGGCGCTTCCAACCAGTACGCTACATCCAGAAGGTAGCTAAAGCAGAAAGGGTACGATGGGCAGGGCATGTTGCAAAAATGCCGGACAGCAGCCCTGCAAATATGGTGTTCGCTTTCAATCCGGCAAGTATAAGTAGGCGTGGAGCGTAGCCAGCTAGGTAGGCTGACCAGGTACAGAAAAACTTGGCGTGCATGAGGCGCAACCGAAATATGGCCTCGAACCGTGAATTGTGGTGTGGCGTCAAATTGTTGATTTAGTGTTATTTGTTTAGATGTTAACTAAATAAATGAAGGGCTACGAAATGACATTGGGCTCTGTTGAACTTCTATAAAAAGCTACAAGTAGCCGCAAGCAGGCCCTATCAAAGCAACCGTATGTCGCGCACTAGCCTAGTCCTGGTATTTGTTGGGACTTCAAACAAATATTTCCCGACTGGCATCCAGCGGCTGCCAGCTCTCTGGCATCCAGCGGCTGAGTATGAAATGCTATTCCCCAGAAGCTGTACTTAAAATGGCAGCCCCGTCCCGGTGGATAAGTTACCTTGGGCATACAACCTACTGTTTCCAAAGCATCAACTTGATTGATAATCCGACAATGAAAGATTACGGACTGAAACAACGAAACCACGGACACGAATAGGAACACGGAACGTTTTGACCCTATGAGGCACGCCGCATGAAGCTTGAGATCCTGGGACTGAGTGAAGTCCGTTGGCCAAACTTTGGAGAACACAAAATGCTATACTCTGGTTCACGAGGTGAACACGCTCCCCGGCATTGCGAAATTGGCTTCCTACTAAGCGCCCAGGCACGCCCTGCGCTTTTAAAGTGGGAACCTATAAGCGAAAGGATAATCTTTGTCGGATTTATAACACGGGTCCGAAAGCTTAATCCAATGGTAAGCGCCAACCGATGCTGCCGATCTGCAAGACAAAGAGAACTCCCTCAACTCAAAGCCGTCGTAGATAGAATTACCAAGGATGATATTATGATCTGTATTGGCGACTTGAATACGAAGATCGGATCCGACAACTCCAACCATGAGCATCACCGATGAGACCTAGATGAGGATAAAGGAACGAAGGCCAAAGCCGTGATAGAGCGAACAAAACCCAGAGGAGCCAAAGTCTCACTCCGTCAACAATATTCGGATCTGGAGAAGGAAGTGAAACGCTCATGTCGACGGGACAAGCGAGTGTGGGCGACATTGGCCTTCTATACGATATCTTACGATGCTTAAGCGGGCGAAGATGAATGCAACGATGACTGTAAAAGATACGAATGGTACAACTGACCAGCTGAAATCGAACAACTTTTTCAAGTGCCAGCACACTACCATCACTTCAGCATGATCTGTCTAGGATGCGACGCATAACACGCTTCAATACCGAAGCTCCATCACTGCTAGAGAAACAGCCACCCAAAACATGTAATCGAACAAAGCCCCAGGGGTCGATCGCATATCAGCCGGGATGCTCAAAACTGACCCCATGACATCCGCTCAACTATTGCATCGTTTATTTCGTTATACCTGGGGCACCGCAACTTTCCACTTTCCCTTCGATGGGACTCAAACCCACGACCCTACCAGTCTAGTGTACTGTAGGGTCGTGGGTTTGAGTCCCATCGAAGAGAAAGTGGTTACCTCCAATACATTTTTCAAATCATAATCTTCCACATAATGTACATATTCACATATGAGTTTTCCTAACAAATTCTAATAGCCATTTTACTTGGTATTCATTGACTACGAAAAAGCACACTCCGTACATTCATTTACTACGTAAAAGCTTTCGATCATCTGAGCCACGATATCTGTTGAGCACCCTTAAACCTTAGGAAGTTTCGGATAAAATTGTTGGCCTCAAAGCGCAGTACGAAGCTTTAAAATACAAATACCTGCAAAATAAAGCTTCTTCGAACATCAATCGAGTAGTCGCTGTGGTTAGGCAAGAATATATTCTATCTCCACTACCATTTCTCGTTGTAATCGACGCCGTTATGGTGGCTGGGATTAACCGTGTACCAAACCGTTGTAAAATCTGCTGATAATAATTCAGAACAAACGCAACGGGGATCTGATATGCAGCTCTTCTACAGCAGGAAACAATGGAGAAGGTTGAAAACTTTCAAGATCTTGGCAGTCAGTCACCGTCGGACGGTGAAAACAAGATAAGCACGGATCAAGAAGGCTATAACTGCTTTTGCTAGTTTACGAAACATATGAAGAATCCATTGGAGATCCAAACAGATCCAAGGTAACCATGAGCCTGAAGCAGTATGATCGTATTATAGTTATGAGCTATACTGCCGTAATCTGAAAAAGTGACGTATACGCCATTTTCTAAAAATGGTGTTAAGGAGTACTACTCATCGAGCTCTTTAACAGAAAAATGGAAAACATGCATGTTGTAAAATGGCTGTTACGTCACTTTTCCAGATTACGGCAGTATAATCATAATGCGATCATATGTTAGCCCTTCTCCTTGTTGGTTAGCATATGCCATAAGGGACGATTCAAATGTCACGTCCACTACTCTCCCCCCTCTGTCACACTTTTTTGTATACCTAGTATATGTACTGCCATAAAACCTTACCCCCCCTTAAACCTTAGACGTCATTTTTGAACAACCCATAAACATACTTTAAATATGCAGTTCGTCGTGTTTCAGCTAAATAGTTATTTGGGATTAGCCAACACATCAAATTTTGAATATTCAATTCTAACGTGTAAGCCATGTTGGCATACGCTAGACAGACTAGGTGTGTATCATCAGAGATCATGCAAAAGCTGCCTGTACCGTTTGCTACGTTTCATTCAGGCCTGGTGTCCTTACAACTGGAGCTCTATTGACAATGCCATCAGGGGCTGATACAGTTAGGAATTCGAGAGCGTAAATAGAGGTGGGTCGGTCACACACTCCGAAAGAGTAGCTAAGCAAGCGCTGGGTTGGACGATGAAGCCTAAATAAAGAATGATGGGAAGTTGAAAGTAATCTGTCCGGGGTTCAGGTCAAGCCTAAAGCGAGAAGTTGTCCAAAATAGAAACTTTTACTATGGCTTAATATGTATATCCCTAGGAGTTCTTTCAGAAATTACGCAATGCTAACGTTACGTTATTTGAGAAAAGCTCCTAGTGTTTTGACCATTTCACAGGAAATAGACCCTCGCTTCCCTTCCTGTTCACCATGAGGTTTATCGTGGTCAAATGCCGGAGGCCTCACGTTACTTATTGTACAACCCCCAGGATGTAAAACAAAGTGGGCAAGGTGTGAAAATCATCTCATATGTATATGTCCTGGTTAACAGCTGTTAGAAAGAAATTTTTATGACGCCGTTTTAAATGCGAATTTTGTCTTCCTGCTATTAAAGATCATGCACCGTTGCTGATTAATGTTTTATTTTTAACAATTATCTTGCAAATTTAATTAATCGATTGATTGTGTTTTCCTAGCGCAATAAAACTTGTTTTTTCTCGTTTAAGCTTCGCTATTCAGTTGCTTTTCTTGTTTTGCAGGCCATGTTGATAATCATTTTACTTTTTTTTTGCGAAATGACATCTTACCCGAATCGGTGAAGGTTATCACTAGCTAGCCTTGAGTACATCTGAGTTTTTACTAGGTCTGAGTTTTTTTTTCAGTGGTATGGCAAAATTGAACAATTAAAATTGAGAGCTGAGATTAAAGGGGTGCAAAATTCGCTACTCATTATATCACAAATGTCTTATATAGCGCTATATTCAAGTTGATAAGAAAGTACGCCTGCGAATAAAAACTCTTATTCAATAAAATACAGTCTGTTTCTTTTTTCTTCAGTTATTTGTTTCAATGTTCAAAATAATGTTTTGAAAAATCGGATTGCAAATACTTACACGAATACACATTGCAGGCAGCAAATTAAATTACTACGCCTTGATAATAATAATTCACAAATGATTGCATATTATAGTATGATTCGGGCTTACGGACGGTAATGTTAAAATAATAAACTCAGCTCTGCATATGCACAGCTCATATTTAAAACTCGCATACTGATAATAAATCCACGTGTCTCTGCGGGAGGCTTTGTGGATTGTCACAGCCTTTCCTACCAATACACGTGGATTGTTCTTCGAAAATTTCATATCAGTTTGTTTATTTTATGTTAGCTAGATCCTGCGAAGATATTCTCAGCACTAGACTAGTTCTGATATCCAGAAATGTTAGAAAAAATATAAACACTAGAATACACTAATCTACAAATGAAAAATTAAAATATATACTCAGTTTTCACCAAAGTATCAGTTAATTACATGCTTAATGAAAAGCATTTATTTGTTTTATACGAATTTTCGAAAAAAAAACAACAATTTTTATACACATTTTACCATTTGTTACTTGTAGTGTGATCCGAGCGATTTTTTTTCTGTTCCTCGATCGTTTCGCACACATTTGTGAGTAATAACGAATACCGAGATAATAGCACGGGGATCATCCATAAAGCATGTGGTCATTGGGAATATGGAGTTGCTGCGAACTACACACATCGTGAAATTTTTTGATTAACTTAAGGCCATGATTGAGACAGCTTGAATGAGAATCCCAAAAAGACCACCTGCTTTAAGGATGATCTTATATTTATGTGATTATTGTACCATTGGCTTTTAAACCACGAGGTTATCGGGCTTCTGCACATGCTATGCGGCTTCTTCACTGCTTTCCTTACACGTTTACATGTGTTGAAAGGCTGAACGATCATCTTACAGCAATTGAAATGATCATTTATAAACTAGTGCTAAATTGTTTCACATAAATTTGTTCCACTTATCGATGCAGTCAAAAATAGAGAGATAAAAAACAAACACTAAAATATTAACACATTTAGGAACAGAGAAAATATAATTTATGAAACCAATAATGATTTTACAATAGACAATCGCGGAGATTTGGCAAAATAATATTATTTTCTATATTTGATTTTTGAGCCATCACTGGGAATGGGCAGAATACGAACAATAGTAAGATTAAGTTAAAAAAGACATTTTTTTCACTTCTAAGTGGATTAGAAAAGTTCCTTCTTAGAAATTTTAAATTGATAACAAATTTATTTTTCCAGGTTTTTGATAGAGGAAATCGGTTTAAAATGCGACATTTAGGCAAAGCGAATTACCGCAATTTCTTAGTCAACAGCTTATAATTTTTTTCTTTTTTCTTAAAGTTTTCTTTTCTACTAGCTAAAAATGTATCAATGGTCTGCTTAGCCTAATGTAGCTTGTTAAGATTACGATTTACGATTTTTTGATATCCCAATGAATAAAAATAAGATGAGCAAATGTTGACATAAAGATACACTTTATCTCTTTATCTGAACAAGCTATAAATCTAATGACAGTTTATTTCCAGTCTCAATCAATAACAAAATTAAACATTTTAGGTTATGCAGCGACTGTACTTAACCTAAATCTTTTGACAGAATAGTTTATAATTAGGTCAAGACTATAGTCATGTTTTTCATAAGACGAGCTCGCAAAATTCCATTAAATTCCACCACTTGATTGTACCTTAATTGACAGAAACGTATTTGAACCTCAACAGTAAGGCCGTCTTCAGTGTCTCGTATTTGACTCGACGAAGTACGAGACACTGAAGACGGCCTTACTGGTGAGGTTGGTATACGTATCTATGGAATTATACGAAATCGTCTTGTGACAAGTAAAAACATTTTTTTGTTAAATATCTTGGCTGCGCAGTACATGTTTCGAAATGGACAAATTGATATGAAATTCGCGAAAAAGAATCCACGTGTCTTGAAGGGACTCGAACTCTCAACCTCCTACTCTCTAGAAAGGCGTGATAACCCCTTCACAACAAGACCACTTAAAGGTTTTGCGGAAAAGCCATCAGAATCCGCAAATTGGATGTCTTTGGATACTCGATTGGTCCAATGTTCACATGTGCTCAACTGTTGTATATCTGCAGTCAAGCGAGCGCACCTAGAAAAACCCAGATTAATCCACCTACAGTGAGATTTTGACCCTTCCTTAAGCCCCAAACGCAATACAACGGAACGGCGACGGAAACGGCAAATTTGACAGAAAATATATGGGCTAACTGTCAATTTTTTTGTTTCCGTCGCCGTTCCGTTGTATTGCGTTTGGGGCTTTACCCAAGCAACCAGAAGTTCAGATTTTACTTAAATTTACTCTTAACCGAACTAATTGGTTCACTATGGTTCACATCAAGTTCCAAGCATCCTTAACGAAACTTTAAAGTTCACTTAAAGTTCCGTTACATACAAAAAATTACTTAAAATGAGAGCTGATTAAGCCAAAATAGCCCTTCTTATCCGAACTTCTGGTTGCTTGGGTAGTTATAAGGATTTTTTTTTCCAGACTTCAGTATTTAAACCGAGATAAAACTACTCAGCTTCCCACGGTGATTTTCCGTGAAGCTGACAAAATAATTGCCTACTCAAAGGCGGATGTCATGGGTTGTATAACAACTTAACGAATGATAACGTACTGTGCTTCATGCTGCCTATCTATAAGGCGCTCGTCGGATTGAATAACTATTGTGACATGGTTAGTAACTATCGTAACGGTGGTTTAATATATTGTACTCGTAATTTCCAGAGACCTTGGTATTAATTAATCCAGAACTAACTAAATCAGTCATTGATCTGAGCGAAACTCAATAGCGTTCAATAATAACATATATTTCGCCTTATGGATGCCTAATTTGGTAAAACTAAACTTGTTCAATACCTTAAAAATGAGCGAGATTTTTATGGTAGTAAATTTCAGAATTTGCACACATACGCACACATACATGCATACAAGTGATCTATTAGTGTCTCAAAACATGCTCACATTTGCTATCTAGCTTCCACTGAAGAAATTTTTGAAATCCCTTTCAATTTTTACGTTTTTTGTTTTCCTGAGAAGATTTTCTTGTACATGCTTCTATATGTTCCTTAATTAAAATCATTTGTTTCTTTGAAACAAATCAGAAAAATAGGCATAATTCCATGTCATATTATTTGTTATAATTATATTTTCAATGTCAAAGTGTATTTGTTTAAAATACCATACATTTTATTTAATAATTCACGAGGTTTCTTGATAGATCAATACGTAACACACCTGCGTAACGCATACAAAGTGAAATTATAGACACTTCCGAAGGAAGGGTCAAAAAACCTGATTAATCCACTTAGCGGTGATCGTGCCTTTCTCGTGCATTATAAAATAGTATATTGGCCATTACTCTTGAGCCCATAGTCCGATCTAGCCAATTTTCGATAGGAAACAATGGTAGAATATCCTGCGTCGCATGCAACTTGTTGCGAGTAAATCGGTTGAGGATAAGTGCCTGAAAAATAAGTTACATTTTTTAGGTGGGTGCGCACAGACACACACACACATACGCACACACATACACACAGACATCACCTCAATTCGTCGAGCTGAGTCGATTGGTATATAATACTATGGGTCTCCGGGCCTTCTATAAAAAGTTTGTTTTTGGAGCGATCATATAGCCTTTACGTGTAGTACTTAGTATACAAGAAAGGCAAAAATAAACAAGATAAGAAATAAAATTTCAGAAACCTGAATAAGAAATATAAAGCAAGGCTATAAAGCAAGACCATGCTGAGGGTGGATGGGTTCGATTTCCGGTGCCAGTCTAGGCAATTTTCTGATTTTAAATTGTCTCGATCTCCCTGGGCATAAAAGTATCATTGTGTTAGCCTCATGATATACGAATGCAAAAATGGTAACTTGGATTAGAAACATCTCGGTTAATAACTGTGGATGTGCTGAATGAACGAGGCGGCAATGTCCCAGTGGGGGATGTAATGCCAGTAAGAAGAAGAAGAAGAAGAAGAACTTTTTCATTTGTATAAGTGTAGATCATCTTAAAATGCTCGCAATAAAGTGATTTTTATTTTTTTTAATTTTTAATTAAAAAAAAGTGTGCTAAGGATTACTTAGGGGACGCACTTCCCCTACAAATTAGCGCGTAAGCCATTTTGCACGTTCAACCATCCAAACATTATTAGGGTTTCGCATAGCGTCTGGACGGTCTGGACTATGGCATACGTATTCAAGCCAAATTCGCACAAGTGACTGGTTCTATTCAGCCGCCAGTATCAACAAAAGGTTATTTACATTGTTTACATTGATTATGAATAGAAGCGCGTATAAGCTAATCACCAAGGATTGATAGCAGACAATGGCCCGAAATGGGAGAATAGAAGTTGTTTGAAACTAGAGAATAATGGTTGACACCTGGGTGGTGCGGATAGAATCGATTTGGTTGTCAAACTGAAGCCAAAGTTTTCTATTGTGCCGGAGCCAAACATTGAAGATTGTGGTTATGTTCGTTTCTGATCTAATATTGAGAAGTATTGTTATTATTTTGGGAAAAAATAAAAATAAACTTTGTTTGAGTTTTGTATTCTTTGTAACAAATATTCTCACATTATATTTCGAGTGGACAATTAGTGGAATGCAACTAAAAAGCACTCGCTACGAAATTTCACGAGATCCAGCAGCTGATTGGAGCATGAATGTATGTAAACAATCGTAAAGTCATGTAGAGTCTAGCGCATTTGTGCGCCTTCATGCAGCGTGGAAAGAGAAATTCGAAGAGCGGGAAATGTTTGACAGCCAAGTAACTGCAAAATAATTTTGTTTATGGGAGTGATTTCAAAATATCCCTCTACTCGCTTGAGCGCAGAAAAGCGGCTCTATCCGCTGCACCCAGGTTGACACACATTGACCGTTAATGGGCTTCAATTGCAAAAATAATCATCGTAATATTGAGTCTGAATACCCTACAGGCTCAGACTATGAATTTTATCACTTGATGATTATGAAAGTATTCCAAACTAATTGGAAGTAATGGGCATGTACCTATGACGCTTCATGAACATACTGCAATAAGGGAAGTAGCTTGAGAATACCCTATTAGATAAAGTTGTGATCGTGATTATAACAAGCATCTGGCACTATTGAATCCAAGGTTCGATGGCAAATCGAATCTGAACAATGAATAGAAGTATGTCATAAACTGTAGGTGTAAATTACAGACTTGGTTTTATTTGTTCTCATTCAAACAATTGAACATGCTTCAAAAATATAAGAAAAACTATTTCCCAACTGCCGCAAGTAGGGGGAACTGGGGTAATAAGTACCCCTGGGGCAAAACGATCTTTTGGCATTTTTAGCGAAGTTCCAAGAGCATTTTCAAGAATGTTTACTCCTGGATTGGTAGTTCGAGATCCGAACTACATGCGCTGGTGTTAATATTTGGAAAAACTGCCGAAAAAGTACTCAAAAATGCCAAAAGGTCGTTTTGCCCCGGGAGTGCATTTTACCTCAGCTTCCCCTATTAATACTTCACAAGTACCGCCTGACGTAGACTACTAAAACACTTGTTAGTAGACGAACTTGTACTATCCCATCCCATCGTCTTTAAGTACGAGACACCGAAGACGGTCTTACCGTTGAAGAGGAAATACGTATCTGTAAAGTTATAATCAAGTGGTGGAATTAAATGGAATAGTACAAACTCGAAAGATCGAGAACGTGAAGAGACGGAGCAACTGTACCGCGCTAATAACGCACGAAAGTTTTATAAGAAGTTAAACCGTTCACGTAAGGGCCACGTGCCACAGCCCAAAATGTGTAAGGATATGAACGGGAACCTTCTTACGAACGAGCGTGAAGTGTTCCAAAGGTGACATTAGCACTACAAAGAGCACATGAATGGCGATGTGGCAGACAACGGTGTCGGTATGGTAATGAACCTAGGATCAAGCGCGCAGGACATACGACTTCCAGCTCCGAATCTCCAGGAAATCCAGGAGGAGATCGGCCGACTGAAAAACAACAAAGCCCTTGGATTTGACCAACTACCAAAAGAGCTGTTTAAATACGGTGGTGAGGCACTGGCTAGAGCACTGCACTGGGTAATTTCCAAGGTTTAGGAGGATGAGGTTCTGCCGCAGGAGTGGATGGAAGGTGTCGTGTATCCCATTTACAGAAAGAGCGATAAGCTGGATTGTAGCAACTGAACGCCGCCTAGAAGGTTCTCTCCACCGCCGCCTAACAACAATCGCAAGAGAGTGTGTGGGGCAGTACCAGGAGGGATTTATGGGTGAACGCTCTACCACAGACCAGGTATTCACCGTACGTCAGGTATTGCAGAAACAACATGCCCACACATAATCTATTTATAGACTTCTATTTATTGACATATTATGGCACGTAACTTTGAGAAGATGGAGGAAGCCTACATCAGATTAAAAAGCAAAGCTAAACAGATTGGACTAGCCATCAACACGCCGAAGACAAAGTACATATATGATAGGAAGAGGGTCAAGAAAGGACAACGCGAGCCACCCACCACGAGTTTGTATTGGTTATGACGAAATCGAGGTGGTTGAAGAATTCTCGCTTAACTTTTCAAAAGGTCCTAAGTAACATTTTTTTCATGAATTAATTTGAATACAGCAATCAATAGAACAGCATGAAAGCTATTGATTGCGCTATTCAAATTAATTCATGAATAAAATGTTACTTAGGACCTTTTGAAAAGTTAAGCGAGAATTCGTGTACTTATGCTCACGATACCAGCAGAGATAAGGCTCCCCCCAGACCTAAGCGATTTCATCGCAGCGACGGCGACAACTAGTCGTTGCGATTTCTGTCGTTGGGTCGCTGCAGGCAATGCTCTATTTACGCTTCCATACCAACTGCGACAGAATCGCTGTCGCCAAGCGATAGAAATAGGATAGGACCGATAGACGATAGGACCAACGCGCACTGGGAGTTTTCGAAAGGAAAGTGCTGCGTACCATCTATGGTGGGATGCAGACGGCGGACGGTATACGTGGAGAAGACGAATGTACCACGAGCTGCATCAGCTGTTGGGAGAACTAGAGTCCTACAAGAAGAGTAACGTCATGTGCCACGTTTGACAGGTCTCCTGCTCGTTTGGAACGCGCATTTGTATGGAACTGACAGACGATTCTGTTCCAATTCTGACACTTGACGACACTGTTATTATAGTCACTGTAGGGAGAACCATTCATCGTTCACACCGCGAAAATCGGAAGATTTCCCAAGTGCAGTACACGCTCATTTGAATCTACTCAAAAGTGAGTCAAAATGACTCACTTTAGCAATTTGATGGAAATGTCAAAAAGTGAGTAACATTATATTTTGCAAGTGAGTCAATTTTCACTCACTTCTCAGAGTTTTATGGAACGTACACACGGTCAAGCAGTTTGACCAACATTGACTCTACCTCTCGTTTATTCAAACATCCATCAAGTTTTATCAACAGCGACACGAACAATCAATTTATTCGACCAACAATATCACACACGAACGAACGAAGCGCCAACTTAAGCACCAACCATCAAAACATATATGGGGGTTTGTGCAACTTCACTACAAATGCTCAAACATGTTCGGCGAACCTTGACTCCACCCCCGACAACTCAAACCAAAATCAAACCGTTTTAATTTTTTACAACCGAGCCGCCAACTGTCAAATTGTTGTTCGAACAACTTCACACACGTTCAAACAAAGCAGCAACCGAAGCGTATTCTTGGGGGTGGAGTCAATGTTCGTCGAACTGCTTGACTGGTGTGTACGTTGCATTAGGCTTTACTCACTTTTGCGTTATATTGTTTTCAAACCGTCAAACAGTTTGAAAAATATCCGCGAAAAAGGTTCTCTTATTTTTATAAAGTTTTTTATTTAGTTTTGTTGTTAATTTGTGATGTGGTGATGTGGTGAGCACAGCAGATGCACAGAGCTGGTGGTGGTAATCTGGTTGTGCATGTCCCCAAGAATTCTCGCAGAACTGGCAGTTCCGCTGCACGATCGAACCGGAGAAGTTGCTTTGATAAATTCAATGTCGGAATCGATGATTTCAAGACAAAATTTTCAAAACGACTTATCTGCTTTTGTAAACTACCGCTACCTGTTGATGGTGTTGGTTTGCGTGGGAGAGCTATCAGATTCGTCAAATCGTTGTTTAAATCTTTGTTTACAAAAGCAGATAAGTCGTTTTGAAAATTTTGTCTTGATTTCTCCTATTCGCGATATGGTGTTGATGGAATAAGGAACTAATGATGTGGGTACTTGACTTTTGCCTAAGGGGTCCACGGTGTCAACAAACGTGGTGAATATGTGCCCTAAATGTACCGGATCATGATGCGATCCAAGCACCAAGACCGGCATGTGCCAGTACTGCGACAGAACCGGAATGGAGACTATTATTATCGGAGCGTTTGTGATGTACATTAAATATCCATGCCTGGACTGCGTCTGCAACGGGCAGGTGGTTCAGCAGAAGCGGGTAACCATCCCAGTGCCGGCCGGCGTTGATGATGGACAGAAGGAGCTGCCCATTACATTCAAGTAAGTTTCTAGGACTGGGCTTGTTACGTGATACTTTCCAACTGTGGATGCATGTTAATGAAAGCATGCATTGATCTCGTATTTGTTGTTGTTCTCAACTATACGATGAATTTGTAATCATTAAATGGATACAGGATCAAATACGTTGTATCGTTAAGGCGTTATAAGGTTATCTACGTTTTAATTTTATATTCACAGCGTATGGAAGAGTCGCTACTTCCGCCGACACGATTCCGATGTGCTCACTGACGGGTGCAGGACGTCTACAAAGACCAGGCCACGTGTTTTTAAACGGGCCAACAGCTATGGCACCGGTGACCATTTGAACCAGATCCCGATTAAGCTAAACAAGCAGTAAGCGCTGATACACGTAAGAATGTTCCGTTTTGATTGTGTTACAATTTACTCTTATTTTTAGGTATACGAAATAAGAGTAATGATCCTCTGCACGCTTAGTTCAGTCCACCCAAATATGGGTGAAGAGTACCTAAAATCACCAAAAAGTGCACATACCTAGATATGGGTGAATTGCCATTTACCTATTTATGGGTAAACCCAGTTCACCCATATATAGGTACTTTAATAGGAGCGGTTTATTAGTAAAATTCACCCATATTTGGGTGGTTGCTTGCTTTTGTTTTGTTTGAGAATATTTTCAACAGAAACAATTTCTAAATTAATAATAAAAGCTTTTTAATTTATTATTTATCGAGAAAACATTAATACAAGTTCAACATAGTACATAATTGAAGCCTCTATCTAATAAAACGAAAGCATATACCACTTTTAAAATCGGGAACAGCAGGAGCTACTTCTGGTGACATAAGTAACAGTTGGTTCCGCCGTCTGATATTCCTCCTTGTTGCGTGGGCGAAACGGGTGTTCATCTCGTTGAACACTTTGTGGTGTGGATGACAATTTGTTCCACGGCTGGCAGCTGTTAACAGTGAGGCGAATTCATAATTTTTATTGTCTAGATGCGGATGATAATTGAAACTTACCTGGAACTGTGAATACGGTGGCTGCTGATTCGACGGATTCCACATTTTGGTTCGAAATGAGGAATGCTCTAGCAGGACTAGATGGCTTCGCTGGTGTTATCACGGTGTATTGGTTTGCTCTATGAGGGGTTATGAGAAAACCGGGTGGGGTGATGGGATGTGATCCAACATAGATTTTGCACTGCTTCTGGGGAGTCCATAGCCGCCCAAAGTACAGCTGCCAGATGTAAAAGAAGATTTTGCTTGGAATAGCCTCTGCTGCGGTCATAGATTTGCTGAAACATGCAATAACGTCAATTCTAACAGTACAAATTATTTGCTTCCAGCATCACTTACCGCTATTTCAGGGAATCTGCAGGTCACAATTACAATCGTAACTATACTTGAGTACCGGTGCGGGTATTTCATCGCCGGCCGTCGGCTACATGCATGCCGAATTTTCCCGAATAGTGATAGCACTATCAAGAACGGAAGTTCCACCAGCGGAAATCCTTGGGAAGCGAGCTGCACAGTTCTTTTAAGGGCGTTCCGACTTCTGCTGTTTCTATAAGGATGACAGAGGAAGTGCCATGAATGTTAGAGGAGCGGATCTTTATTCAAACTTACCTATTGGTTGGGTGCATGCAATGGATGTAATTCCATAGGTATCCGTATCCGTTGAGGCTGAGAAGTGGTTGAATATTCGGCAGTTTTTCGGCAATTTTTAACATCAACTTCCTAAAACGGTTTTATTGATCTGATCGTGGTTCTGACTGGTTCTGATAATGTTTATTTTTTCACCCAAATATGAGTAAATTAGTTTACCCATATCTTGGTTAAGTCATATTACGAAGAATTTGAGTGAAATTGACTGATTTTCTCAGTACATTTCACTCATAATATAAGTAAAGTTTACAGTACCCAAATATGGGTGATTAAAGTACCCATAAATAGGTAAACTGATCTAAGCGTGTGGACTGGATAAGGTTCATCTAATTCTTCATCAAATTCCACCTCTCCAGGCCTTCATCGTGCACATCGAAATCAACGTCTCGTTTCTTAGTGAGGATAAAGTTCGCTTAGCGCCCGAAAGGTGATTTTTCTAGCCGAGGTTCTAGCGACTTAACCACACGATGAAACCGGTTCTCAGATTGTAAGAAAGGTCAACTCGGAGGATTGAGATTATATTTCATCCTCGGCGTTGCACGGGTCTTCGTATGGTACGTGTATTGCACCAGAAAATTTCCCACCAGCTGCAACTAGAACGAAATACATCACTGAAGAGGCAGCCACAAGCAGCTCAAACTCAACAACCTCAGAAGAATCCTTTAGACGACGCTTAAAACGTTTATGGCCACCGGAAATTATTTAATATTACAATTATATTTTCAACAAGATAATATGCTAACTAATGTGTTGTTTAGTAGGAATGCTAGGAACGGTTGTTAAGTGGTTATTTGTATACAATGTTAGAGCGAAACAAAAATGTGCTGTATCTAACCCATGGGTTAGGATGCATCCTCGCCAAGATCTAACTAATAAATTAATTAATAAAATGAGTGAAGCAGATAGCTTCTTTTTCTAATATTTAAAATGCCATTCCTTTATCAATCTGAATGTGCCCAGCATTTCCTAAAAGTGAGTAAGATCTACTCACTTTTTGTTGCAAAAAAGTGAGTAAGTCTTACTCTAATTTTGACATGATGCTGTATTACTCTTAAGTGAGTAAACATACGGTTACTCAAAAGTGAGCTGTTCCACCTTTTTTCAAAGTGAGTCGAATATGACTCACTTTTGAGTAGATCCAAATGAGCGTGTAGGTGCGGTGGGTGGGCACAAATTAGCCGGCCAGTAATATGGGGGACACACTTGTGGTATTCATACCATGGTACAAAAATCTTGAAATGAGTGCCATACCAATTATTGTCTTCATTAAAGATAGCCTTGAAATTATTTTCTTGTCGCCTTGTACCATGGTACGAATACCACAAGTGTGTGCCCCATATAACGTGAGAAGTTCTTGTCTACAAAGGCAGTTTCGCCTTTTTGAAATGTTGGGTCCGAAATATGTTGCTGTGAGTTCTAGAGGTGTTGCATTGCTCTTCCCTGCATGTTGCGCATGATGTTGACATGAGGTTGCGCCGTTGCGGGCACTCGAGCAGTTGCAAGAGAGCAAGTGAGTGTTTAAGTTAGCAATAACACGATTTTTCATAAAATATGCAGATCAAAGGATTAATATGTGCGGGAAGTATTTGATATAAGAGTTTGATTGTTATTATAAAAATTGTGGTGCGCATACTGGGTATATCTACATCTTATAAATCGATTTTTTCTGTTGAAGCGGTGGTAAGTACACTTTACCGTTGTTCTGTTTTTACGTTTGCTCGAATAAACCAAAACATTTATCGGTAATGTGACCAGCAAGCGTCCTGCGAAACGCGGGACGCCTTTCTGGATTGCGTCACTGGCATAAAGATGGATCCTCCAAAAGTGCATTTCGCATACATTTTGGCCCAAAAAAAATGGAAAAATATTTGTAAGGCTGTATGAATTGTAATAAATTTGTAACACGAAGTTGAAAAATGCAGCGTCCCGCGAAACGCGGGACGTCTGGTCACATTATTTATCGGTCAGGGATGCCCATGTCATGCATACACGCACAGCTGAAAGTATGCTCTTTTCGGCAGAAATACACTTTTGCGGGAGAATGGGACTACCCACAAAAGGAGTAAAATTTGATGCATAAAAAGGATAAGTTTTAAACACTTCTCCTGTTTTCATGCATAGATGTTAATCATTTGTGAATAAAAGATAGTCATAATTGTGCATAATATTTATTCCTTTTTGTGTGTAGTCCCATTCTCCCACGAAAGAGCGTACTTTGAAGTAATAATTGAATACTTTATAGTCAAAAGAGCATACTTTCTTTTGTGTGTAAACTTTTTTAGCAGTGTAAAGACATGCTGCACGCTGCACATAAAGACTGAGGGTCTGTTCAAATATTACGTAACGCAATAGGGGGTGGGGGTTGTTTGATTTTTGTTACGCTTTGTTATGCAAAATATAGGGGGTGGTCCTTCGAAATATTGTTACGCGTAACAAATTATTTGCATAGAGAAAAAATATTTTAAAAATTAAAAAATATTCATTATGATGATATGGAAATGCTAATATCATCTTCCAAACTTGGACGTACATGTTCATGATAGAATTAGAGGCGAAAGTATAGAATTGATAGTTCCGTTAGGATACGGCAGGCATGAAGAATGTTTTTATAGAAGTCGATTTGAAAGCGAGCGGAGGGCAATATTTGTGATGGCACATATCACACGACCTTCCTTCTGTGATATGTGCCATCACAAATATTGCCCTCCGCTCGCTTTCAAATCGACTTCTATAAAAACATTCTTCATGCCTGCCGTATCCTAACGGAACTATCAATTCTATACTTTCGCCTCTAATTCTATCATGAACATGTACGTCCAAGTTTGGAAGATGATATTAGCATTTCCATATCATTGTAAATCGTTTAACTTCACGTAGAAGTAACACACACGAAATCATTAATTTAGAATATTCATTGTGTTTAAAAAGCATGACATATGCAATAGATAATAATGTATGGCACCGTCCTTCAAATTCTATTAAAATAAAGACCTTTTTTTTAAAAAAATAGCATTTGTTATGCGTTACGCATAGGGGTGGGGGTGGTTCTGAAAATTGTTACGGATTGTTACAAGGGGTGGGGGGTTCTTAAAAACAACGTTTTTTGCGTTACATAATATTTGAACAGGCCCTCCTGGATAGAGTGGTACACAGAAAAAATAAAGAACCTAAAAAAAAGTTTAAAAAACTTAACTTTGAGTACAAAGTTCAAATTTTTAACTCAATATTAGGTAGTTTTCTCACTCCCTCTCATGAATGATATTATAAACAAAGAGAGCTGCATCGACCCAACGTGTGCTGTTCCGTGGAAGAAGCCAAATTTGAGTTGTTTTCACCATAGTCTCGAGTGAGTGAAAATAACATAAATTTGAGTTGGTGAAACTTCATAGTGGGTGAAAATTCAACACATTCAACATTTTTTCGCATTTTACTTATTTTTGGCTTCTTCCACGCAAGGGCGGATTTGAGTGAAAGGAACCGTAAAGTGAGTTGTTTCGCGGTTCCGTGTAGACATCTTGGGGTCTGTTCAAATATTACGGGTAGATCAAACAACCTAAATATTGAGTTGTTTTAGATTTAGCATCTCTTTCATTCCTCTCGTTGTTATTTGTAGATCCAGTTGAAAACCGAAGTGAGCTCGCGCGACAATCGCATTTTCTCCCATCTATGGATGTCGCAACTGCATCGCGAGTGGTGCGCATGATGGCGCACGACTACAGTCGCGATTCGCTGGTTTGCCTCGACCCAACTAACGAATTCGGTCTTCTACACTGACAAAAATCCAATCATATCCATTATGTGTGGCATACATAAATTTTGACTCTATAGCATTTCTCACATAACGGCTATGTGAATTCGCATAGCATATATGTGGAAACACACATAACCCTCATTAACTAATAACCTTTATGTGGATTCTCCGCGGGTGGTTATTAACGCACACATAAAATTTATTTGTAAATTTCTTTAGATTTTTGCCAATAAAAAGGTGTGGATTTATTTTAGCGTAGTTGGGTCAACTGACAGCCATTTGATCACGTGTATTTCGACTTCACCATCACAAATGATGTCCAGTGACGCCCTTTTCCGTTTTCCGTTTTTACTCTGAATTTTGACGTAAGGTTGCTTTTTAGTTGGGCCATGGCCCAACTAAAAAGTGACCCAAGTATTGAAATCCCAACCAGCGAATCACGAATGTATGGCATAGATGAGCACTACTCGCCATGCAGTTGCGACATCCGGAAATGTGGGTAAATGCGATTGTCGCGAAACCTCAGTTTGGTTTTCAACTGGACCTACAATATCAAAAACAGAGAAAGAAAACTACTTAATGATAGCAGTTTGATGGGGGAGGCCAATTTTCAGGTTGCCGTGTTGGGGGTTAGGGGTTGTACTTATTTTTTTCACCAAATTGAACCTTGCATTGGGTGGAAACAACTTTGTTTTAAATTATTGATATAAAAAATTTTGGAATGATTTATAAAAGTTAATGTATGAATGAATTCATTTTATATTAAGAAGAGCGATGTCTGCGGTTGAAGGCAACTCCTCGGGCAACTCTGCATAACTTTTGACGCTTGACAGATTCTGAGCAATGCCAAAATTGTAGTTTAACAGCACACATAATCAGAGCCAATACCGAAGGGTGCACACACATATGGTGTCATGCTTCAAGCAAACAATGAAAATTTGTGTTACAAAATTTTGTCAATTTTTTAGTGCAATGGATTATAGAAGGAGATGAGTGTTATAATTTGTTATTTAATACATTAAATGTACTTTGTGATATGATATTGTATTGTATACATTTGAGAGAGTTAGTTCTGAAAATGTATTGCGAGAGATCGGCTGGTACCTGGTGCTGGGAATTTGGTTTCATCAGTACCCGCTAAGCTGCGGTGGACGACGGAGGTCCTTCGTAGCTTAGTAGGGAAAGCACCTGTCATGCGAACTGGGGTCGTGGGATCAAACCCACCGAAGGGCGGTTACCCTCAATACCTTTTCCGAACTAAATCTATCACATGTTGTACATATGCATAATCAAGTTTCAGACATAGTAATTAATTTCCACTCCGGGTGGCTTAATACCCGGCATATAGGCAATTAACTTTGAATGTACTGATCTCGAGTGGCGATCTCTCTTCGCTTGTGTGGTCGTGTTGGGATCTGACGACCAAACTGGCACAACCTCACACAACCCTACTTCATTGAGCGCCGTTGCTGATGAAGCAAGTGTGTAGGAGCCGGACAATATTAAATACTCATCCTACTTGGTTGACATTGTGTACAAAAATACATTTGAGAGAGTTAGTTCTGAAAATGTATTGCGAGAGATCGGCTGGTACCTGGTGCTGGGAATTTGGTTTCATCAGTACCCGCTAAGCTGCGGTGGACGACGGAGGTCCTTCGTAGCTTAGTAGGGAAAGCACCTGTCATGCGAACTGGGGTCGTGGGATCAAACCCCACCGAAGGGGCGGTTACCCTCCAATACCTTTTCCGAACTAAATCTATCACATGTTGTACATATGCATAATCTTATTTTTCGTTATTATGCATCTCGAGATAAAATAGAATACTGCGGCTTCCTGCTGGTTGCTTCTCAGGTAATCGCAACGGTCACTAAACACAACAGTGTCAATGAAAATCTCACACACCGTATGCACTTGTCATGATAAACACTAGAGTGGGGCGCAGTTGTATGGAAAAACGCAAACTTCGTCCTATCAAGTGAGATCAAGGTTTTTCTGAATCGTTTTGGGACCCCAATCAACTGTGCAAAATATGGGCTCGATTGGTTGCAACCTCGCATGCCGCATCGCGTTATAAATTTACATGGAGATTAGTATGGGAAAACGTACTTTTTTACATTTTTGCTCTTAGCGACTTCAATTTATCATCAATCACGTGACTCAATACGTTAGCATATAGTCTGGAAGATGCTGAAAGACCTTGCCGAAGAAGGTACGTAGCTGGAAGGTCTACAAAAAATGTTAGTATGTTTCGAAAATTTATTATTTAAACCATATGCAACAAATCAATGTTTCTGCCAGCACTACCGGACAACCTATGGTTATCGAAGGGCAAAACCTATCTTCCTTCTTGTCAGATTTTTTTCTTTATGAAATAATTCCGGATAGCTCCCATTAGCTCTAAACCCCTATAAGATCAATTATTTTGAAATAACACTCAGTTAAATTATTGGTCTACGTAGTTCGGCAGTGCTGACAGAATAAACTATTTTTTGCATATGGTTTGAACACTCAATGTTCGAAGCGTTATAAATTTTTTCGTGGACGTTCCAGCAACGTGCCTTCTTCAGCAAAGTTTTTCGGCATCCTTTGGGTTATACTTTAACGCAATGTGCCACTTGGTTTACGATGAACTGAAACCTCTAGTAGTAGAAATGCAAAAATATACGTTCTCCCATACTAATTTCCATACAAACTTCAAACGCGATGCGGAAAGCGAGGAAGCGACCAATCGGTCCCAAATTCTGCACAGTTGTTCAGGGCCCAGAATGGCTTCGAAAAACCATTGATTTGAAAAAATGACCATGACGCCCCACTCTAATAAACACTCTCCATGTACTTAGTGACTCCGGTTGCCTCTCACTATTGTCAGATTTTTTGAATATGATACACTGCGCGGCGTTTGTAGTGTTCCCAAATGGGTACTTGCACAAAACTTCACGCGGCGAATGACTGTCGAAAGGTACGGCCGCGCCAAACGATACACCGCAATGCTATTCACATTCACCCATAAGAATCAAATAAACGGGGTGCAGAAAGCGTGGTGGTACCTTTCATGAAGGGTTCGCCGCGTGCAATTTTGAGAAAATCAGGCAATAATACAACCGAACACTGCTGTCATTTCGCGAAAAGCACGTGGTTTTTTTTTGAGCGGGAAAATTTTGCCTATGTTTTAACACGGCGGCTATCTTGACGTTTACCTTCGCAGTCGAGCCTGCGAGTGTAAGACCGCCGCAGCATTCTAGAAAAAAATAAGCGCGACAATACGTCTAAAAAGAAGCGGAGGAGTAGATTTTTTAATGAGCCGTACTACAGTATCCCCCCGCTGATCCGACAAATGTATGGCCGGACTATCGGGTGTCTCTCGTCAATCCGACTGTCAAATCCATACAAATGAACCAAAACAAAATCACAGCACAAATTTGAAAACTGACAGCATAATGTGTTTAAATGGGTGTTGATACTTTTTAATCCGGAAAATTCCGAATTAGCGAGATCCGGACTAACGAGTCGTCGGACTAGACTAAACTTAAAATGCAAATTGAAAATAGTTCACGGATCCTAGGTTCACGGCTCCAAAAATTCTGGAAAATTAAAGTTCGGCCGTTTTTACAGATTTTACAACCCAATTCTTGACAGTAGAAAAACGTAATTTGTAAACGGCCCCCAATCGAAGCAACAAAACACCGCCAATGCAACAACATCAATCAGCGTTGCGCGTGCTCCCGATGCGGCAAATTTCTGTCAAATTTTTCTTCTCTCCGCTCTTCGTCGTGGTTTCCAAATTGAGTTCCTGTTTGTTGTGTTTTCACTACGCTGTTCGAACCAAACCAGCTGTTTTTGTGCAAAAAATTGTGATTCTCGTTAAAAATAACCATCAGCATGTCGTTTAGATCTGGAGATCAAGTGGCTTTGAGCTTCCACGAATCTTGTCTGCGGCTATCGGACGTTGATTTGCTAAAAGGACCGTTCTGGCTCAACGATCAGATCATTTCGTTCTACTTTGAGTACCTGGAGAAATTGATTTTCAAAGACGAGGAGGATTTGCTGTTTGTCAGTCCGGAAGTGACCCACTGCATCCGGATGGTGTCGGAAGAGGAGGTTGGCGTCTTTCTTGAACCGCTGCGTGCTGCCGAGAGATCGTTTATCTTTTTCGCTCTGAATGATAACCAGATAGCGGACCAAGCAGGAGGATCCCACTGGAGTCTGTTGGTGTTCTCTCGACCGGAAATGGTGTTTTACCACTTCGATTCGTCGCACAATAGCAACTCGGACATCTGTCGGCAGTTTGTGGCGGCGCTGAAGCGGGCACTCAAGTGCCCCAAGGCACAATTACGGACCGGAGACTGCCTGCAGCAGAGCAACGGATACGATTGTGGAGTGCATGTCCTCTGCACCGTGGACAAAGTGACACAGCAGATACGCAAATCAGGGAGAATCGAGGGTGTAAAAAGCGCACGATATGATGTTATTCGGGCCAAACGGGAGGAAATTCTGAACATCATCATAGACCTGGGCGGAAGAATAAACTAAAGGGAAAAAATGGCTCCTGAAGATGATATTGAAGATTTCTCCACCGGAAGTGCTTTCTTAGCAAATCGATGACATAGTCGGATAGTCTATAACGTTCGAACACCTCCCAAAACGATGCGATGTATACCGTGTGCGAAAATAGAATAACAAATCTGAAGTTTGTTCGTACTGTAGTGTTATACTTCCAGTAGCAATAGTGATGGAATATATTTTTTAGAAATGTGTTTATTGTGCACTATAAATTTATGTTCTTATATTGTAAAAAAATTAGATTGTAGTAATTTATTTTCTTTTTTAATAACGATAAAAAGCGTACCAAGCATTTGCACAAATTTACTTTTGATTATAAATGTTTCATAAATATATCACAAGTCTATAACCTTCATATAATATTTTTGCCTTTCTCGTACAACATAGAGGTGTGCGCCGGTCCAAAAATGGTCGGCAGCGTTTTCGGCGTCACGCTGAAAGCTTTTCCGGCATGTGGCGGCGGCGGCGTGAATCGGCGTGGCATGTTTTTTACGTTAATTTCCTAAAAATATTTTTCCGGGTTTTCTCGGGACATATTCAAGACATTAAGGAGAGAACATTTTGAATACCACCGGAAAAATCTGATGAATTGCCATAAAAAATTCTTTAAGTTTTTCAAAAAGAGAATTTGGAAATTATTTTTGAATTTTCCACCAATTTCCAAGGAAGCTCTTTTGAATTCTTGAAATTCTTCGAAATTCACATGAGAGAGTATTCAGATTTATCACGGGAAATTGTTTCAAATTTCTACAGAAATCTGTTCGGTATTATTATTTAGTTGTTCTGGATATTATTAAAAGAGAGAAGGGTCGGCAGGCCGAAAATCATTCGGCGAGAAGTCATTTGTCCAGACAACACGTTTGGCCAAAATGAACGGTTAGGCGGAACGGTTATTAGATCGAAAAGAGTTTAGCCAAAAATTTCTTTTGGTCTAAGCGTTTTCTCAACAGGTCATTTGGTCGAAATGGTCGTTTGACCGAAAATTTAATCTGGTCGAAAATGCCGTTCGGATGGAATGGTGGGCATTTTCGGTTAAATGATTCATTTGGCCAAACGAATCTATTATCCAAAAGACCAGTTCGGCCGAACGACATTTCGGCCTTATGTCAATTTTGGCTAAACGACGTTTTCGGCCAGATGGGTTTCGGTCATAGCATAAACTCGACCAAACCCCTTCCGGCCTTGTGGCTTCCGCCCAAAAGTAATTCGGCGGAAAAGCCATTTGTTCGATTGTCACTTAGCCGAATAACACGTTGGTTAAGCCAAGAGACATCTAGCCGAATTTCATTTGGATAAATAATTCATTTCAGCACCAGCAAATATAGGGCGAAAGTGCTTTTGATAACAAGAGCTTCTCACGTCGCTGGTAGGCTAATTTGAGCACACCCACGCAATCCAACAACTCTGATGGGAGCAACGATTCTTTTATTTAATTAAATGGCGCTGGAATGCGTGGGTGGGCACAAACTGGCAGACCAGCGACGTGAGAAGCTCTTGTTTACAAAAGCAGTTTTGCCCTTTTGAAATGTTGGTGCCGATTTGTCCGAAACTATTATTAAATCTTTTGGCCAAAAATACAGTTTGTTGAAATGGTCTGTAGGTAGAAAGAGCCATTTGACCCGAAAATGTTTTTTCCACCAAGCAACCATTCGGACAAACGACTTTCCCGACAAAATGATCAATTCAATAGAACGAAGCTTTCAGTCAATTGTTTATTCCGCCCAAATGACCCTTTCTTCCAAACGGCCATTGTGGCTGTAAAAAATCGCCAATATTCTAAAAGACTAAAAACCAAACTGAGTTTCGCTTGCCACGACTCAACCTGCGTCTTGACTCGTCTCGCTTCAATCACTGGCTGCCGACGGGGGGCACGCCGGCCGGCAAAGTCCGCAGCGTCGTCTTGCTTCGCTCAATTCACACAGTGCCCCATAAAAAATCCTCCCGATTTTCCCCCAGACTAAATCGGTTCTCGTCGGTAGGATCGACCTATTTTATTCCCGACGAATTTATAAATTGTTTCACCGAGCCTTATGGGATTTTTACAGGGGCTACAACCGACGCGACGCCAAACGAAATCGGTAGACTAACATCTACTATATCGAGTGAATAAAAGGTCAATTTCGATTTCAATGATGTGTGACGAAACCAGACGAAATTGAGTGATTAATCGAGTTTTTAAATATTATTATACAGCAAACCAGACTTAATCTATAGATTTATCGGTATGGAAACTATTGAAATCAGACGAAATAGGGTGATTAGTCGAATTATTAAATTAAATCATGGAGTAAATTAGATTAAGTCTATAGAGTGATCGGTGCGGAAAATAATTAAATCATGATGAAATAGGGTATTTAATCGGGTTAACACATTTCATCATGGAGCAGATCATATTAAATCTGTGAATTGATCGGTTTTTAAATAATAAAATCAGACGAAAATGGTGTTTAATCGGTTTATTTTATTTTATCTTTAAGCAAATTAGATTAAATCTATAAATTCGTCTATGTGGAAAATAATGGAATCCGACGAAATAGGGGGATTATTTGGTTTATCAAATCGGGTGGCATATGTGTCATCGCAGGAACTTCATGATTCTGTAAAAAAGCATAAATTATGGTATTATCTGAGGATATTTCTGGATTGGAATAGTCTCAATTGGTACGCGGATCTTATCCTCATGTATTTTTAAAGTGGCGAGATACACGAATTCTTCATCACGGAAAATCAATACTTAGGCATCATTTAAAATAAAAGGGAATTGAAATCCGGCGGAAATTGTTTGAGACCATGTTTACTTACTTGTTACTTGAAGGCCTACAGCTCTTCGATGAACCTACGCCGAATGGAGTATCCTTCTCCACTGGACTCGATCCTGGGCCAATCGCTTCCAGTCGCCCTGAACATTGAGCGCCCTCAGGTCTTCTTCAACTGCAAAAAGTAATTGTGTACGCGGCCATCCACGAAGCCATGGCCATGTCTGTGAACACTTAAATAACAAGATATTTTAAAACAAGCTCATAATTGCATATTTGTAGCATTTGCATATTTGTTGATTTTGAAAATGTTTTGTATTCTAACATTTCAATTCTTCTGGGAATCAGAAACATATGTTAATATAGATCAAAAGTGATTACTTACCTTTATTAATCGCTTACTGCCGAAGAACCTCGCGAAGAACCTTCCTTCCAGGATGTTCCGGAAAATGTCACGTCACGAAAATGTTAGAAAAAAGGTCATCTTCACTTTATTAAATATCAAATACTTACTTTTTTTCACTCTATGTTTATGAACATGGGGATTCGATTTCGTCTGTTCATGAATCTATCAAAATTAGCACCAAATACACAATCAATCGATTATTTTACCGATGAAATAGGCAACCGATTGCTCACGTTATAATCGTTCAATGAATCTGACGACGAAAATATGTAGCCTACGACAATCGACGTCGTCGGTATAAAAATAGGACGATCTGGTAGGCACCCGATTTCGTCGGATGATCGTGAAATTTCGGAGCTGTCAAATTTTTTATGGGGTGGTGCCAACAGAAAGAAGTTGACGTAGTGTTACATTGACGAGGGCAAAGAAACTGGTCATTCACTCTCCAAATCTGGTGCTGAACGGACGTTGGAAAATATTCCCAAGTGTTAAGTTATCGCGACGCTTAATTTATTGGTGATAAAATCACACTTTTTGACTGCGGTCAAGAGTGCGGGTAGTGTTTTCGTTTGTATGCGGTGATTTGTGAAGTTTGAAGTGATTGTTGATCTGTTCCATATACTTTTTGCTTGATTGATAAAGGGCAGTTTTACATTGTTTTGGTTTCCGCGAGCGATCGAAAGATCCTCGTTGGATGAGAGATAGTGATGACGAGAACGGGGGATTTGCTAGTCCCCTAGAAGATAGTGAATCATTGACAGGTTATGAGTCGGCTACTGAAAGTAATTTGCGCAGAAAAATGGAAGAATTGAACACGGATGGGATCAAAGCTCCTGTTGCGTACATAACCGAAACGGACACTGATCAGCGGAATCTATGCAGTGAAACACTCGCGGGCTACGTAAACAAACACCCTTTATTTCAGACGAAACTAAAACTCTCGCTTTATTCGAGTGTACGCGATCGCGGTTTATTTACAACTAACTAACTACTCTGCCGTTTCTATGTTTTTACGCTACAGTGGTAGCTGGTTCGAGCAGGTCCGAAGTGAACTGTCGATCGGTTGATGAACAATAGTATTGGTTCTATCCTACACACTACTGAACTGAATCACACGGCAGAGTGCGTTCAATGCTATCGCACCAAATGTGGATCGCGTGGTGGCTCTAAAATATTTCATTCATTCCGTGCGCAAACATAGCCGGCCACCTTGAAATCAGCATGAATTCAATTGTGTCGTATCTAACAATCACACATCTACAAATAGAACCACCCTGTTTCGGTTTGTTTCACTTCCTACTCTCTTCTAATACTTAATACTATACATGAACAATACAAAAAGTAGCACCTATACAACAACACACTTGTTTATATCAATCAGGTAGCTGCTGCTGGCATATTTTGAATTCTCGTTATTGTCGCTGCTGAACATCTCCACGGTTCGTTTCTGCCCCGGAGTAGATGACCTTTTGCTTGCTGTGGGACACCTTCGAAATTGCTGCTTCACGGAAACCAAGGCTGGACGGGATTCTGGATCGCTTGACCTGCTGTGCTGGCTCAGGATCGCTTCTTCTGCTTCAGGACCGTTTTTCCTGCCGTGCTGGCTCAGGATCGCTTCTTCTGTTTTTGTTTGTAAACTTCCTACCAGTGGATAACTACGGTGCAAATTCGGACGTGTTGATATGATAGGAACTCGGATAATATTGCACTTCTTTCAGGTATGTCTCCTGTCATGGTTGGTGAAATGGAATTTCCTGGACTATCCCCGAATCGCCCTCGGCGACGCGACGTCAGCGCTGGATGACATCATTCGACCTTGAAAAACATAGGAGGCTTTTTCAAAAGAATTAACATAACAAACAAAGACTTCCCTGGAAGCGGAGGCCGGATGGCCCCCGCGGCCGCTCCTGCGGCGATGATGATGATGATGCCTCGATGGAATTGGGGTGTATTATTGAATACTGGATCGTGTGCTAAAATCTTGCTTCAGCGGTGAGCTCATTCCGCTTCACTGGACAGGTTCAACTCCTTCCACCCTGAGCTAGTCATGCTCCCTGGGTGGACACTGCTACAGTGTACAGAGGGTGATCAATCCTCCGAACGATGTACTGGGATGTATTGAAGCAAGTTTGGTAGCACCTCGTGAAAAATACCATGACATTAGTTTTACTCAAAACGATTTCTGCGTGTCCGTTGACAGCGCAGCCTCTATGGATAACAAATTCCATGCTCGCGGAACTTGTTCGACTGGATTCGAACGGAGACAGGACGGTACAGTTGACATTCATGCACAATATCCGACTTTCACCAACATGCACGTAGTATACCTCGAAAATTGACAACAAACGGATGGGACAAAAACTGGTCATCTGAATCGACATGGAACTGGTGGGCAGGCTGTCCCACGCCCTCGGGACAGCTGGACGACGGCTATGGAGGATAAACATAGGGTGACTTTTTGGAAATACAATGTCAAAACAACACTTAACTGGACTGCGGAGGCCGGTTGGCCTCCGCGGTTGCCGCAACATCACTGGTGGAGGAATGTTGACTTTCCTCGTTTCTTACGTCTGCGTTGTCCCGGATAGGGAGCACGCAAACTTTCGAAATACCCCTCAAGAATTCTCCGGTTTGTGTCCGAATGGCCACAACACGAACGTTGTTGTCTTGTCCACGGACAATCTTGGTAACGCGGCCGAGTGGCCACTTCAACGGGGGCAATTGTTCCTCCTTCAAAAGCACCATGGTTCCCACTCCAATGTTGTCCCGTTCTTTTGTCCACTTGGTTCTATTGTGCAAATCCGACAGATACAAAGTCGTCCATTTCTTCCACAGCATTTGAACGTAGTTCTGGGACCTCTGCCAGATAGACAAACGATTTGCAGGCACCGCTCCCATGTCTGGATCAGCCAAAGCTGTCAATGGTCGTTGAATGAGGAAGTGACCGGGTGTGAGTGCCTCAAAATCCCCTGGGTCATTACTAATGGGAGTTAGGGGTCTCGAATTTAAGACGGCTTCAACTTGCGTGAGGACTGTAATCATTTCGTCGTACTGCAAAATGTTCGTGCCAATGGTCCGCTTGAACGCTCCTTTGAATGATTTTACAGCGGCCTCCCAAAGGCCGCCAAAGTTTGGGGACCTCGCTGGAATAAACTTGAAGTCTATCCGCTCATTCACTGCTTCTGCTGTAACCGCATCTTGGAATTGCTGTCCTTCGAATAAACGTCGTAGCTCTTCCAGCTCTCGCTTAGCTCCCACAAAATTTTTGGCGTTATCGCACATAACGACAGTTGGTCGCCCGCGCCGTGCGGCGAATCGCCTTAGAGCAGCAACGAAAGCCTCTGTGGTCAAGTCAGCAACGAGTTCTAGGTGAACTGCCTTGGTAACTAGGCACACGAATACTGCCACAAAACATTTCTTCGGGCTACAGCGACGATTTGGGTATGTGACCAAGAATGGGCCGCAATAATCCACTCCAACCTTGAGGAATGGTGACGTCGGAGTTACTCTTTCGGGAGGCAAATCCGCCATCAGCTGCTGTAAGACTCTTGGTTTTGAACGGAAACATCTGACGCACTCAAAAATCACCTTGCGAGCCAGACTGCGAATGGAGGTAATCCAGAATTCCTCTCTTGCACTGGCAACGAGCAACTGTTGGCCAGCGTGACACAGTTTTTGGTGAAAATCCGTGAGGATTACCTTGGACAGCTGATGACTATGGTGCAGTATGATTGGATGTTTCCGATTCTCTGAAACAGGTGCGTTGCGCAGCCGGCCACCAACCCGGAGTAACCCATCAATCATTTGGGGGTGTAGACTATGAATTTTGGACGAATCTTTGACCTGTCTCCCCTTTCTCAAATCCAACAATTCTTGGGTAAAACATTCCGATTGGGCTAGGCGGATTAGAAACTTGTAGTTATCCTCGAACTCTTCTCGGGTAATGGGTCCAGTTTTGCGACAGGATCTGTTCTGCGGTCGAACGTTGAACATGAAGCGACGAAGAAGAACCACCAGACGTACTAGTGTTGTAAGTGAGGAACGTAACGAAAATACTTCACTCGACGGTACGACTGCTACAGGCAACGCAACAGCACGTCTTTTTTCCAGCATTTCAGCATCAAATTGCTCTTCGGTGACTCGAGAATCCGCAGGCCAGGTATGTTGATTTTGTCGCAGCCAAAGGGGACCGTTCCACCACATGGACTGATAATGCAATTGAGCTGGCGTCATACCACGAGATACAATATCCGCTGGATTTTCAGCTCCGGGTACGTGATTCCAATCACAGTCTCTCGTCAAGTACTGTATCTCCGATACTCTATTTGCAATGAACACTTGCCATCGCGAGGGAGGGGATGCCAACCAGCAACGGACTATCATAGAGTCGGTCCATAGAAAAACTTTCATTTGAATCTTGACACTGGCTTGAAAAGTCTCCAACAAATGGCTGAGCAGAAGGGCAGACGAGAGCTCCAGACGCGGAATGGATTGCTTCCGCTTTTTCTTCTTGAGATCATCCAGAGAAGCGACTCTCGATTTGGATGTTATCAATTGTACAGTGATTTCACCGTCTGTATGTGCGCACCTTAGATACAAGCAAGCTCCGTAAGCCTTGTTGGATGCATCGCAAAATCCATGGAGCTGTACTTCGGAGCAATTTCTGCTGTAGCCAACCCAACGTGGAACTGATAGAGACTCGAGGGCGACTAGATTTCTCCGATATTCACGCCAATACTCCTGCAATTCATCTGGTAGCGGTTCGTCCCATGTGTAGCTATGCTTCCACAGCTTTTGGATGAATAATTTTGCTTGAACCACCACTGGACCGACTATTCCATGAGGATCGAACAACATCGAAGCATCAGAGGCCACGATGCGCTTCGTAATACTGGTGGTCGAATTCCACTTGGGAACAGAAAAGCGGAACGAGTCGCAATGGGGATCCCAGGCCAAGCCTAGAGTTTTAATGGTGGCTCTGGATGAGTCTAACTCATATACTGGGCGCTCGTCGCGCAGGTCAGCTGGAAGATTGGCCAATATCTCCTCACAGTTGGAATTCCATTTTCGGAGCACGAATCCCGCCGTGTTCGTTAGCATGATCATTTCGTTGACTAGTTTCACGCCTTCTTCAACGTCTTCAACTCCGGTAATCATATCGTCCACGTAGAAGTCTTTTTTCAGAATCCTTGCTGCTGTCTGATGCGTACCTTCACCTTCAATTGCTAGTTGCTGCAAACATCGCGTTGCCAAGTACGGCGCCGATGCTGTACCGTATGTCACCGTCGTCAGCTGGAACTCTCGAAGTTCTTCATTGGCAGATTCTCTCCAAAAGATGCGCTGTAGGTTCTGGTCTTTTGGCTGCACGTTAATCATACGGTACATTTTGGCAACATCTGCAACAATCGCGATGGGATGGAATCTGAATCGCATGCTGATTGCGAACAGGTCTTCTTGGACGACTGGACCCACCATCAATCCTTCGTTTAGCGACACTCCAGTTGAGCTTTGACATGAAGCGTCGAACACGACCCGCAGCTTCGTCGTGGTGCTTTCGGGCTTTAAAACAGCGTGATGTGGCAGGTAATAAACTGTTTCTGCAGTCTGGATGTCCTGAACCTCTTTCATGTGTCCCATCGATTGGTATTCGTGGATGAAGTCGCAGTACAATGCCTTTAGGTCTTGATTTAGCGCAAACCGTCGCTCCAAACATAGAAACCGTTTCAATGCGGTACTCCTGGAGTCTCCCAATCGCTGGATAACGTCATTCTTCTTTGGCAGAGTCACTACGAAGCGTCCGCTTTCATCTCTGGTGGTAGTGGTTTTGAAGATCTCCTCGCACATCATCTCTTCGACTGAGTGAGTGTTCTTGGTGTGGCACGTTTCTAATTCCCAAAACCTGGTGAGCTGGTCGTTCAACTCCGATAGAGAACAAAGATAAACTGCTGCGTGCGGACTAGGAAGCGACCATTCAGGAACTTGACCGGCCACGATCCAACCGAAAACAGTATTCTGTAGAGTCGGTCCACCTTCACACGCCTTCAATCGCCCCTCTCTGAGCAAATTCAGGAAATATTCAGCACCAATCAGCATGTCAATCTCGCCGTTTTCATGGAAATGAGGATCCGCCAATTCAATACGCTCCGGAATGTTCCATTGGCCAATGTCGATACTCTCAGCCGGCAGGGAAATCGTGAGTTTGGGCAACACGTTGAACTGGATGTCTTCTTCGAAAGTTGAAATGCCTAACATCCGAGGGCTGACTGTCATCAGCACAGCGTTTTTGGAAATGCCTGCAGAGTTTCCGATGCCTTGTATAGCCAAGAAATCAGGAAATAGCTCTAGATTGAGCTTTCGACAAAACCTTTCGGTTACAAAGCAATATTGAGAGCATGAGTCAAGCAATGCTCGTGCGAGTTTAGAGTTGCCAAAACGATCCTTCACTCGTACAATGGCGGTTGATAACAAGACTTGGCGTTTGGAAGATTGTGCGAGGGAGTGTAGTGCTATTGTGTTTTGATTAGTGTGTGGTGGGTCTGTAGCTGGGAGCGAGTTTGTGCTTTGCGACGGTGTATTGACAACTGTGGGTGGTGCGGCTTGGAGTGTGTGACGTGCTATGTTTTGGTTTTGTGGTCTCGATTGTGCTAACTGTTGGATTTGTTGATATTCACTTGGGGGTCGTCGTGTCGTCTGTGAAACGGAGGATCTTTGTGTTGCACTGTTCGCCGAATCATTCGACGGATGAAGCAACGTGTTGTGTCGTTTTCCGCAAAGACGGCAGAATCCCTTGCTGCAAGCGCGTGCTAGATGACCGGCTGAAAGACAATTTAGGCACAATCCGTTTCTCTTCACAGCATCGTACCGATCTGAAAGCTTCATCTTCTGGAACTTCTTGCAGAAAAAGGCCAAATGGAATGGCTCCGAGCAGAAGCAGCATCGCCCGGTAGTGGATGGATGGCTCACTCCAAACTTCGGCTTTCTGACCTCTAGTTGAACCGGCCTACTGGATTGGCCGACTGATTGAAGGACTGCGCAATGGTTCTTCAAGAAGGTAATCAAGTTGACGTACTGTGGAACTTCTCTCGAGTTGTGATTGGTCTCCCAGAGTCGCAGCGTAACTGGATCAAGTCGTGCGCAAACCATATGGACGAGCATAGTACTCCAGCCAGCTGTATTTTCTCCAATCTTGTCAAGCATTTGAAGATTCTTCTCGAATTCACTGACTACGTTATTGAGCGACTCGTAGCTCTCACGTTTTATGAACTCCACGTTGAAAATCGCATCCAAATGCGCCTTCACGATCAGTTTTTTGTTCTGATATCGGTTTTCTAGCGCATTCCAGGCCACGGTGTAATTCGCCGCTGAAAGCTCGATCATCTCTATCTCCTGCAGGGCCTCGGAAGACAAGGATGAACGAAGATACGTGAACTTATCCATATCGTTTAGTTTCACGTTCTGGTGTATCAGGCTGTGAAATGCATCCCTGAATGGGACCCAGTCCCGTAATTTGCCAGAAAACTGCGGTAGCTTGATCTCAGGCAGCTTGATCGACGACATCGAAGAAACCGAATTTGTTGCCGAACTGTTTTCCTTAGCTTTAACACGTAACCGCTCCAAAGTGGCCTTGAGTTTGCAGTACAAATTCTCCACCTCACTGGCAACAGCAGCATTCTCAGCATCTCTTTGCATGGACGCAGCCTCCAACTTCGCTGAACGAGCCTTCGCCGATTCGCCTGGTTCTGCCTCATACCTTTCTTCGTCAATTTCGTCGAGACGCACTTCAATCTTCTGCCGCACTTCCATGAATTCACTGAATGCCTTGTCCAACAGATGCAAACGAATTTCCACTTGCTCTTGGTCTCTTTCTTCCACAAAGCCGTCCACAAATTGATGCACTGTATCAATAGTGTTCCGAACATGTCTTTCCTTTTTTGTCAGATTTCGCAATTCATTGCTCATAATGAAAACCACTTGGGAACCACTGATCACCGCACAATATTGGAATATTCGTTTGCACTGCGCACTGCCACTGTAATTATGCACTCATTGAACACTTTTTCACCGTTGAATCGACTCCGTTCCACGCGCCGCGAGACAGGACTGACCACCCAAAATGACAGCAGCGAGGGGAATTTCTACCAGCGGACGAATCGAGACAACCAAATAACCAGCAAATTCCAAGACCGACCAGATTTTAGCGAACCCACAAGGAATCAGCTGTTGTCAATAAAAACCAAAATGTCGCATGCAAATAGATTCTTTAATAAATGTTTCATGCCACAGACCTCAACCAAAATCACACTGTACTTCCCAGCCTTCGTCTCCTGATTCCAGCTTCCATTCGATGTCCAATCCTTCTCGCTCCTCTTGTTATTCTTCTCGATCCAGATCCAGAATCCTTTACAATCTTCGTCCTGAATCCTTGGCTTGGAATTGAATTCTTGGCGCTTTCCAACTCGTCACCTCGGTAATGGAGAAAATGGTGGGAATCTTTTCTTTAACACTGCACAATGTCCAATTGTTCCGCGAATACAAATGGTTCACTCGCGAAACTGTTCTGGACGCACGATCGCAACAATGTTCAAATTCCGCTTGATCCGGCTCTACAAGGACCAAATTATGTTGCGTACATAACCGAAACGGACACTGATCAGCGGAATCTATGCAGTGAAACACTCGCGGGCTACGTAAACAAACACCCTTTATTTCAGACGAAACTAAAACTCTCGCTTTATTCGAGTGTACGCGATCGCGGTTTATTTACAACTAACTCACTACTCTGCCGTTTCTATGTTTTTACGCTACAGTGGTAGCTGGTTCGAGCAGGTCCGAAGTGAACTGTCGATCGGTTGATGAACAATAGTATTGGTTCTATCCTACACACTACTGAACTGAATCACACGGCAGAGTGCGTTCAATGCTATCGCACCAAATGTGGATCGCGTGGTGGCTCTAAAATATTTCATTCATTCCGTGCGCAAACAGCTCCCAAAAAACTCAAAATTGAACACGGAACAAACAAAACTGAAAAAAGGAACAAGGAAAAGAATAAGGAAAAAGACAAGAATAAAGATAAATCCAAGAATGAGAATAATGGCAATGGTCTCTTCGGAGATGGTTGGCAGAAGAATCGAGTTTTCAAAACATTCATGATAGAACCCAAAGACGAAACATCAGAACCGATACACGTAATGGAAATAGCCAGGCTCCTTCGTAATATCAAGATAACCTACCAAGAACTAGTCAAAGCAGGAAAAAACAGATTCAAAATTACCTTTGCTAATCCCCGACATGCAGAACAGCTAATTAATTCCCAAGTTTTGATCGACGACTTCAAATGCAAAATATTTGTGCCTACTATGTTCAAGGAGACCATCGGAGTTATCAGAAATGTGCCTCCATCCATCCCCGAATCAGAAATTCTAGCTAATCTTGAATCAGAAAGAATTAAAATAACAAAAGTGGAAAGAATCAAAAACTACAAAAGAAGGACTTGGTACCGACATATGCTATCAAGATTTACGCTGAGGGGAGAAGCTTCCTCGTCAGGTGCGAATCTATGATCTACCATATGATGTTGATTGCTACGTTTTTCCAATGAAATGTTGTGTTAAATGTGTTAGGTATGGTCATTCTTTCAAAGCATGTAAGTCACCTAAAGTAAGATGCTACAACTGCTCTAATGAGGGTCATGAAGGTCAAGATTGCAAATCCTAAATGTTAGTTGTTGGCATTGTAAGGAAGGACACAAATCTATTGGCACTAGCTGTAGAGAAAGAAACCGGCAAGACAGTATCAGGAAAGCAATGGTGCACAATAGGCAAACCTTTGTAGAAGCGGCTAAACTTTATCCGATTCAGTCCCGAGTACAATACAGAATTCAGGATAATTCCCAAACTGAAATTCAATCTGTTAATACCCAAACTCCGGAAATGTTGAAATTTAGTTCAAATCATAATCAAAACACCCAAAACCAACCAATTAATAACTCCCAGAAAAATTCCTACACAGAAAATAGAAACAACATGATGCCTACGGATTACATAACAAAATCAGAACTAGACCAAATTGTCAACAAACTTAAGGTAGAAATAGTTAAACAACTAAATGTCACCAAACTCATAACCAAAATAAAAGAAATCCAAGAATCAATAGTTCAAAATATTACAAAGTCAAACGAAGAAAACAATCAAACTAATAATCACAATTTACTTATCACTATCAGCCAGCAACTGAATGATATCATCAATCCGGAAATTTTACGTAATTCAAAACCTCCCGAACGTTAATACACAAATGGCCCAATTCAGAAACTTAAACATTCTCCAAAACAATATAAATAGCATTCGTCCCACTGCAAACCGGACTTTACTAATAAACTTTCTTCAATTACATAAAATAGATATAGCTTTCCTATCAGAAATATGGTTGAAACCAACAGAAGATTTCAAATTTCCAGGTTACAAATTTCCTAAGAAAACTCGTGACAAAGGTTACGGGGGAGTAGGATTCTTAATCAAAACGAAATAAGCTTTCAAATCCTGAAACTACCAGATCTGCATCCAATAGAAGCAATTGCCATAAAAACCCTTAATACTCCCATTCCATATTTACTTATCTCAATTTATATCCCGCCTTATCCAATAAACAATAATCAAATAAAATCCCCATTGAAATTATTATTTGATTTTATAGACAGACTGAATATTAGTACAATATTAGCTGGGACTTTAATGCACAACATGCAATTTGGAATGGTGCTTGGAACAGTACAAATAGAATTTGTTTAAGAGGAGAACTTATTGCTGAGATGATAGAAAATAGAGATCTTGTTTCAATCAATGATGGATCACCAACTATGTTAAAGCCTCCTAACACAACGCCATCTGCAATTGATTTTACTTTTGTTTCATCCAATATTGCTCCAAATACCAGTTGGAAAGTCTTGAACGAAGAAATCTGTGGAGATCATAAAATAATAAATTTTCAAATTATAAATGCTACCATACAATATATATACCATAAAGAACTTACGAATAATAAGAAAGCAATAGATAACTTGAATATGATTGATCCAAATACCATTAATACACCTGATGAACTTGTTAAAATTTTTGAACAAAAAATATCAGAGGCTAGATATAAACCAAACACAAAATTTCAACCAAAGAAATGGTGGACTCAAGAAATTCGGGAACTATTAGAAGATAAAACCAAAAACTCGCTATTTATTGTAACAATCTAACACTTGAAAATTTTTAGATTTTAAAAAAGCAAGATGCATTTTAAAATCTAAAATTAGAAAAGAAAAAAGAAAATGTTTCCATCAAATGACCGATTTATTAACCCCAGACTTAAATATTAAACAGCTTTGGTCAACTGTTATACTATTAAGTGGTGGTTTCTCTAAACCAAATAGTGTAATTTTACTGAATGATGTAAATTTATCATCATGTTTTATGGATACAAATTTTCCTAACATCTCGAACGACATCCAATATTCTATTCAGCCAACTGTAAATAAACTTTCAATAAACTTTTCTGATTTTTTAAATTTTATTCATTCTAAAAAAAATAGCTCTGCCCCAGGACCAGATCAAATTTCTTTTTAATTCTCAAAATCTTACTCCAGAACTGTTGCAAAAATAGCGAAAATTTGTAACAATGTCTTATCATCTTCAATAATTCCAACGGAATGGTTGAAAATAAAGTGTGTACCTATACTAAAGCCCGGTAAACCAGAAAATGACCCTAATTCATATAGGCCAATTTGTCTTATTTCAACTTTACTTAAAGCATTAAATTTTAAAGTAAAAAAAGAATTAACGAAATTTACTCATACTAATAGAATTATTCCAGAATTTTCATTTGGTTTTAAGACAAAAACTTCCTCTGTAAATTGTGTAAATAATTGAATATCTTCTGTAAATAGCGCAAAAAGTAATAAAAAAATAGTTATGGTTACATTTCTAGACCTATCTAAAGCTTTCGATAATGTAGATATTTCCAAACTTCTAAATATACTTAAAGATTACAATTTTCCTCCTGAAATAATAAACTGGCTTTATATGTACTTAAAACAAAGAAAAATTACCTTAACTCTTAATGATGGAACGATATTGGAAAGACAGACTAATAAAGGACTTCCTCAGGGATGTCCTTTGTCTCCAATTTTGTTCAATATTTATACTTCTAAACTTCATGCAGTTGCCATAGAAGGTTTCCTAATACAATTTGCTGATGACTTCGGGTTAGTAATAGAAGGTGACGATTTTTGTATAGCTAGTAATAAAATGAATTTATCTTTAAACATAATAAACAATGAATTTGAATTACTAGGAATGAGAATAAATTCAAATAAATCAGGTACAATTTGCTATGCTACCAACCCTCCGGATAACTTATTTATACACATTAATAACAACCCTATAGAAATCAAAAATGTTCATCAATATTTAGGTATTTGGATCGACCATAAACTCAATTTCAAAACACACATAACTGAAACCATAAACAAAGCCAAAAGAAAAATCAATATTCTCAAAATGTTGAGTAGAAAGAAGGGAGGGTGCCATCCTGCAACTTTAAAAAAAATCAACAATTCCATAGTAAGATCATTTCTAGATTAGGGTATTCCCATTTACGCTTCAGCTTGAAAAACAGTTTTTAATAGAATAGAAAAGTACAAAACCTATCAATCAGGACCAGTTTAAGATACCTACAATCAACACCCATCCATGTCATTTATGCAGAAGCTGGTGAACTTCCACTAAAGTACAGAGCACAATACTTGGCCTTCAAAGAAATTCTTAAAACGTTGTATCATAAAAATAGTCCGATTTCAAACAAGCTTTTAGATCTAATAACCTCAGATGAGGAACCAAAATTTACATCATACATTGAAAAAATAGCTTCAATAAACAATTTTCATATTCTCCAATGTAAATACTCCTCAATTCATACAACAGACACAATGGAACATAATAAAATAAAAATAAAAACTTCAATTCCCAATTTAAACAAAACTAACACCCCAATTTCAATGCAAAAGTTTCTAGTTCAAAAGTTGATACAAGATAACTATCTTTCTCATTTCAAAATTTTCACAGATGGTTCTAAAACAAGTCAAGGTGTAGGTTTTGGTTTCTATGATGAGGAAAACAAAACTTCATATAGCTTTAAACTTCACTCAGCTTTCTCAATAATGAATGCAGAATTAGTAGCTATCATAGAAGCAATAGAATATGCAATAAGTATAGATCAAACAAAAATAGTCATTTTAACAGATTCACAGAGCAGTTGCATTAAATTAACAAATTCAAACTCAGACAATTACTTAATAGATAAACTTTTAACTTTGACACATTACAACAACTTTAATGAAATAGTCATTCAATGGATTCCAGGTCCAGTGGATTAAAATGTACTGTCTTGAACTGTAAATCTGTTGATGGTCACGTGTTGCATGTGTGATGGTCATGTAACACAAATTATTGTAGCATGACAGAAAAAAAAGTCATGAGCTACCGTGACATTTTTCTATGCGACATAGTATGTGTCACAAATGAAACTAATGGAATATAATTTTGAAGGTGATGAATGCATCACCAATGGAGCTAAATATTTGAAAATACTACAGTTAATATAGCTGAACTCGCTTTTGTGGTTTCTTTTCGCGGATTTTGGGATTTATAAGTTTAATTTCCTATTTTCCGGCCACCCGAAATGAACAATAATTACAATATTATGAAAACACGATTTGCATATACACAGCAAGTGAAAGATTTAAGAAAGATGAACGGTTTACGCAAAATTTATACAAAATGTTTTTTCTTTCACGCAAGTAAAACCACTAGAAATCGATTTCGTTGAACGTTTCTTAAGTTTATTTTAAAATTCACGTTCACGGATTATCGATATTGATTTATTAGCTTTTTCGGCGTGCGTCTTTTCAAAATCAATTAGGACCATTTGAAAAAATCCAAGCAATATGACCATAACATGTGTCCTTGTGTTTATGCTGATATTTTTTCAAGAAGTATGTTTGTGCTGACGACGTTCGTTCTCACATTAAAAATTCTAAGCTAACATCTAGCGTTGACTACGACTTCAGTATATGTGCAATGAACTGAACTGCAATCAGGTTACGAATTATGCTTCTATCAATCATTCCGTTACACCGATCTATAGTGCCGTGATCCGGGGGAACATTGATAATTTTTTAATTGTTTTGTACATATTTCCTCCGTAAGTGGCTTTTCTCATATTTTTAAAACGAGTACTGCTACATGTACATATAATGTATTAGGCAATTGTTCTTAATTATTTGATAATTTTAAACTGGTTTAAAATTTTTTTTATGGAGTTTAAGAGTCAAATTCAATTTGGGGTAACTTTGATCATCAAACGTTTCAATCATTTATCTATGTATAAAGCAAGCATCGGTAAACGCCTTAAGGTAGGCAATTATAGTTGGAATACATCGATTGTTTGGACAAAGGCATCATCACCGCTAGTGGCATTAGGGGTAACTGGGGTAATATGCGCCCCCGGTGCAAAACGACTTTTTGGCATATTCCGCTATGTTCCAGGAATATTTTCATTAATGTTTACTACTGGATCGCTAGTTCGAGATCCGAACTACATGCGCTGTTGTAAATACTCTGGAAAAACTGCTGAAAATGTATTAGAAATGGCAAATGAGTCGTTTTGCCCCGAGGGTGCATATTACAGTTTCAACCTGGGTTTTCAACAATAAAAATCAAAATTTTGAAATAAAAAATGTGGTTCAACCTAGAAAATAAAATTACTTATCACACAATTATACGTACGAGCCTATTTTTTTTGTTATTATATTGATTTTTAGTGCTTTTTTTTAATATGGGGGAAAAGACGGCTTTGGCAGGTTTTGTTTCAAATTTAGCCACAATATTGCCAAATTTGAGCATAATCAGTCATAACCCCCCCCTCCTGCCAATAATAGAACAAAACCTGCCAAAGCCGTCATTCCCCCTATCTAGAAATATAATTTTTTACTTAGATTAGATAATCAAACACAGGTTAAAAATAAATCTGGCTCGAATAGTTGAAATAATCAATTATTCAAATGATTTTTAAGTCTGTAAACACGTTCTTTTTTCAGAGCAGAAATAGCTTAGAAATATATAAAAAGTGTCTCATCGTTTGACGATTTATTGTTTTGAGAAATCTTACTCGGGATATAAAATGAAGATACACTCAGTACGAAAGCGAATTCTCCGGGCTTTGAACCCCCTCCCCTATGAAAAATTGTTTCATTATAAATTATTTTTGTTCTTACCCCACCCGCCATAACCATTTACATAATAAGTGTGCAGCCAATGCAGTCTAACGAAACAAATTAATTATTAATTTACTTTTTCTATAAGCATCATAGCTTTTATGACTGCTCAGAACATTCATTTTGCACTACCATCATAATAGATAGCGATACATTCACAGGCGGCACGAATATTGTCACATGATACGAACGACTCGTGGGTAATACATTCATTGCCATGAATGGCATGTGTCTACAACACTATAATTGTCACAAGAGAATGTTGTGCAACATTCTGTCCGGTACAAGCAATGTGACATGATAATAGCAGCAAAAATGTACTGTACGAATCACTGTCCAGGTCACATTAATTTAACAGGAAATGATAGAGCAGATACAGCTGATAAATTAGGCATCAATAGACATACTCCTGAAAACTATGCGCTCACTTTAGGCGACTGCTTGTTAAAATTCAAATCGGATCTTTTTTCCGAATGGAATCAAGAATATAACACTTTATCATTGGAGAAAGGCAAACAACATTACCAAATTATGAACTCAATAGAACTAACACCTTGGTTTAAGAATATTCCCATGTCTACTACAGATACTATCATAATCAATAGAATAAGGACATTTCATACCGCGACTAAAGACAGATTAGCTAAATGGAAACTAATTAGATCAGACCTTTGTACATACTGTAATACTCAAGATAATCTTCACCATATTCTCTATGACTGCGTCAAACTCACAACTTTAAGGGCTAAATTTCCCGTTCTCGTGAATAAAATTGATTTGAAACAGCTCTTAAAGAATAAAAACTTAAATGATTATATTCAACTGGCAGGATTTATTAGTGAAGCAAAGATCAATGTTTGAACGAGATTCAATGCAATTACTTCAATATCCGATTCTACTGTTGCAGACGAGATACGCACCATTCATTAAGAAAGCAATCAAAAAGTTTTAATCGCGAAACGGTAATTTCAAATATTTCATAACTTTATCCAATTTGACACTTGGCAAATATGGACCAAACAGGTCTGTGCCATATACCAGAAGAAAAAAAAAAAAAAAAAAAAGAAACTGGTGAAATAAGTTTGGTATGCACCTCACAGTGGCCAAACTACATTTTCGGCCAGAGAGTTCGGTCGAATGACAGAAGTGTAAGATTGGATGCGTTCGTATTAAGACGCAAAATAATCGCGAGATCCGGGTTTGTGCATTGTACGGTTGGTGAGTAAATAAATTACCGCATCACATTAGGCTGAAATAACAAAAGGCTGAAACTCGAAAGGCTGAAAAGTCGTGAGAAACAAATTTTAGTGGAAGAATTCATATTTGACGTTAATAGGAGCACAAACTAAAATGATCCGCAAACTTTCTTTCAATTTTTATACGGAATTCTTATTTTTTAGTCTACACAGGTACAGGTAACATAAAAGGAACAAGACTTTGTTGTTCTTGGTTCTTGTTGTATTTGGTTTTTGATTCTTGCCTAGATTGCTTTCTTAATTTTCATTTTTTTACCTGTATTCTTCTCTCTTCGTTCTTCTTTTTCCTTCTTTATTCCTACTTCCTTCGCCATTTTTTCTTCTTCCTTCCTTTTCATTCAGTTTTTTTTATTTCTTCTTTCTTCTTCAATCCTTCCTAGTTTCTTCTTCCTGTTTCTACCTTTCTTCTTAGTTCTTCCCCAACAAGCATTGGAGGCTGCTAAAAAGCTTATTTCGTCACAATTTGGCTTGTTCAGCTTAAAAACTAGCTTATTCAACTTAAATTGTTTGTTGGGTCCTCCATAGTTCTTCCTTCTTAATTCCTCCTTCCGTGTTCCTATTTCCTATTTTTCCTTCTTCTGCCTTCCTTGTTCCTTATTTCTTCTTCCTACTTCTTTTTTTTCTGGTTTATTCTTCCTTCATTTTTCTATGTTCTTCTTCTTCCTTCTTCATTCATTCCTTTTGCTTTCTTATTTCTTCCTTTTCCTTGCCTTCCATGATCCTTCTTTCTTCTTCCTACTTTTTTTCTGGTTTCTCCTTCCTTAATTTTTCTTTGTTCTTCTTCTTCCTTCTCCTTGTTTGTTCTTCTTTTTTCTTCTTCTTTCTTCCTTCTTTCATTTCCTTGTTTTTCCTCCCTTTCTATCTTCTTCCTTTTCCTAATTTCTTCTTCCCTTTTTCTTATTCCTTTTCCTCTATTCTTTCTTCATTCTACCTTCTTCTTTCTTCCTTCTTTAAATCTTTTTCCTTTTCTTTCAATCGTCATTTCTTTTTCTTTTTTATTTTCCTTCTTCATTGTCCCTTGTTTCTTCAACTTTCTTTCTTCTTTGGTCCTGTTTTCTTCTTCCTTCATTTTCCTTCCTTTTTCCCTTTCTCCTTCTTCTTTCTTTTACCTTCTCCCTTCTCTTTTTTCTTCATTTTTGTTCCTTCTTCATTCTTCCTTCTTTATCTTTCCTTCTTCTGGCTAGAGGTGTGCGCCGCCGCCGACAGTTTTTGGCACGCCTCCGCCGCCGACATTTTCGCATCGGCGCGCCGCCTTCTTTAAATTTGTCACGCCGCTGATCTATAATTTTCCACGCCGATTCAAAAAAGTCCGTAGAATTTTCTGATTGATCCCTACAACATCATAAGTCGAGTCAAGTACGAGACACTGAAGACGACCACACAGTTGTGGTCGAAATACGTATCTGCAAAAATATCGAAAATAATTGATGGAATTAAAAGGAGAGTACTTGATTCGTCTTAGACGGTTGAATACATTCCACTAAAAGAGCTTAATATATTTTTCTGAATATCATGTTGCAACTTCAGAGAATGTTTCGAATGATTTGAATTGTATGGAAATTTTTCGAAAAATCATCGATTTTTCTTGAAAACTCCATGTTAAATTGTAAAAAAAAATCTCCGTAAAAACTAAGAAAAAAAATCCTGTGGAAATTGCGAAGGATTTCTCGTTGAAATGCAGAGAAATGGAATTTTTGAACGGAGAAAAAGTCGTTCGGCAGAAAGTCATTTAGCCGAAGACCACAAGGCTGAAAGTTGTTTGACCAAATATGTCGTTTGACCGAATAAACCAAGTAGTAGAAGACTGTCTAGCGTCTAGCCTAAAGCTATTTGACCGTAAATGTCATTTGGTCAAAACGGTTGACCGAATAGCTTAGTTGGCCGAATAAGCCCTTTGGTCGAAATGGTCGTTGTTCAGAGAGCGCCATTTGGCCGAAATAGATATTCAGCCGAAAGTGTCGTTCAGCAGAACTGCTAGTTTGGGATATTTACAAAACATTAACGGAAGAGTCTTTCGAATTTTGCCTGAAAAGTCTGACCAACCTTACCCAGAGGAGCTCTTTGGATTTCCAAAGGAAAGTTGGTTTGAATTTCAGCGAAATATTCGTCGGATTTTACATGACAACCTTTTCAGAATTTTCACGGGAAATTGTTCCAAATTTCTACAGAAAAATATTCGGAATATCCGCTGAATGTTGCTGTTAAGTTTCTGTTGAGCATTCTTCGAAATTTACACAGAAAATCCTTCATAATTGAAGGAGCTTGTAACTGGTAGAAGGGATGCTTCAATTTTGACTTTCTCAATCTAGATTAATTGGGTCCTAAAATGAAGAAAGGATATTCGATATCCTTTCAGAAAACGATGAAGCTTACCATCTAAAACGCGTCAGGTTTTTTCTACTTTAAAATCAAAAGGAACATTGTTTGAAATTCAAAAGCAGATGGAAAATGCTTCCTCGATATTTTCGGTCTTGTATGACGTACAAAACAAAATAAAGTGATTTAATATAGTTTAAAACGCACCAACGCAAAACACTACTTCAATCCAACTTTTGTCAGTTAATAAGGCTTGCTAACGTTTGATCATCTGTTTTTTACAGGCACACAGAAAGATAGGATTTGTTTTCATCGGGAAAAGCTTCTGATTTTAAAAGAATTTCCTTGGATTTCTACAGAAAATTCTTTGTATTTTCCATAAGAAAATCTTGGGAAATTCCATTGGCCGGATGCGACAGACGACCGACAAAGCCATTTGCCCTAATAGGTTGTCTAGCCGAAACGATCGTTTGTCCGAAGAAGTCATTAGACCGAAAATGCCGTTTGGCCATTTGGCCTAAAATTTCATTTGCCATACGGCTAAATGTCAATTACTGAACGGATGATAATCAGCAAAATAAAATTTCCAAAAATAATGCAAAATCAACAATTAAGAATTTTCCACAATACACAAATAAATAAGCACTTTTTAAGGCAAAAATTGCAATTATAAAAGAATAATTTTCCATAAAGAGATCAAAACGCTTCATTGAGAAAACTCAAAATTTCCATAAGTAAATCAATATAACAAGAATTTCGTAACCTCTCTACTTTTAAAGCTGATACTGCCCTTTAAATGAAAATTCATCTCGCCAAACTCCATTAAGCCGAGCCAAACTGAACGTTTATCTGAACCTATTATCAGGTCGAAAATGGTGTGACCTAAAATGTAGTTTGGCCGAAAGCGACATACAGCCGAAAAGAACATTCGGTCGAACTGGTAATTTGACCGAAACAGTTTTCCCTGAAAATGCCGTTCAGCCGAAAAAGTCGTTTGACCGAATAGATCATTTGTCATTTGGCCAAGCGGATGAACATTTTTGACCATAGTATCCGTTCAGTAATTGACATTTGGCTGTAAGACCCGTTGGGCTAAACGACATTGTCGGGCAAATGGCCAATTCTGTCGAACGACCATTTCGGTCATACGACCTGTTAGGAAAAACGACTGTATCGGCCACATTTCTAATTCGGCCGTATTTTGCTATCAGTCAATGGGATTTCCAAAGAATTTCTTATGGCCAATATAAATACTAGTCGTTAGATAACTGCAACATGTTTTCGTTTCAGTAAGCGAATGTCGCATTCTAGACGTCAAACGGTTGTCAGTCGACGTCATAAGCAACAGAAATGTAAAAAATGTTTTATTTATTTATCATCAGACTAAGGCCGGAGTGGCCTGTGCTGCACATAAAAGACTTCTCCATTCAGCTCGGTTCATGGCTGCACTTCGCTAACCACGCAGTCTGCGGAGGGTCCGCAAGTCGTCCTCCACCTGATCGATCCACCTTGCCCGCTGTGCACCTCGCCTTCTTGTTCCCGTCGGATCGTTGTCGAGAACCATTTTCACCGGATTACTGTCCGACATTCTGGCTACGTGCCCGGCCCACCGCAGTCTTCCGATTTTCGCGGTGTGAACGATGGATGGTTCTCCCAACAGCTGATGCAACTCGTGGTTCATTCGCCTCCTCCACGTACCGTCCGCCATCTGCAACCCACCATAGATGGTACGCAACACTTTCCTTTCGAAAACTCCCAGTGCGCGTTGGTCCTCCACGAGCATCGTCCAGGTCTCGTGTCCGTAGAGAACTACCGGTCTTATAAGCGTTTTGTAGATAGTCAGTTTGGTACGGCGGCGAACTCTATTCGATCGGAGCGTCTTGCGGAGTCCAAAGTACGTACGATTTCCAGCCACTATGCGTCTCCGAATTTCTCTGCTGGTATCGTTATCGGCGGTCACCAGTGAGCCCAAGTACACGAATTCTTCATCCACCTCGATTTCGTCACCACCGATAGAAACTCGTGGTGGGTGGCTCACATTGACCTCTCTTGAGCCTCTTCCTATCATGTACTTCGTCTTCGACGTGTTGATGACTAGTCCAATCCGTTTAGCTTCGCTTTTCAGTCTGATGTAGGCTTCCTCCATCCTCTCAAAGTTACGTGCCATGATATCAATGTCGTCGGCGAAACCAAATAACTGGACGGACTTCGTGAAAATCGTACCACTCGTGTCAATCCCTGCCCTTCGTATTACTCCCTCCAAAGCGATGTTGAATAGCAGACACGAAAGACCATCACCTTGCCGTAACCCTCTACGGGTTTCGAAGGGACTCGAGAATGCCCCTGAAACTCGAACTACGCACATCACCCGATCCATCGTCACCTTGATCAACCGTATCAGTTTATCCGGAATTCCGTAATGTAAAAAATGTGCTGCTCAGCAAAACTGTGTTAAACGAATTGCAGTTAAAAAGCATTGCAGTTATACGACTTTTTCTCCTGTTATATGACTTGCAATTATCGAACGTCTACTGTACAAATAATTTCTCGTAGAAATCCAAAGAAATTCTTTATTAAAATTTTCATATTCATATTCAAATCTTCCGCGAAAATTCTTAAGAGCTTTACGTTGAAATTCCAGAGAATTTCTTGTGAATTTCCCTTGAAAACTCCTTAGAGTCTCCCGCGGATATTCTGAAGAATTTCCTGTTTTAAAGTTGGCCATGCGGACTAGTCGTCCTTATTATTCTAGACTGAGAAAGCTAACGTTAAAACACTTTTTCTACAAGCCGCATTCTTCTACAATTAAGAAGAGTTTTCTGTGTGTATTTGAAAAAATACTCAACAGAAACCCAACCACAACTTTCCGTGGATATTCCAAACATTTTCCTGTAGAAATTTTAACAAACTCTCTTGAAAATTTTGAACAATTTCTCATGTAAGTTCCCACATTATTCCTGCTTTTCTTTGGGAATTCCATTCCAATTTGTTGGTAATTCTGAAGAGTTCTCGAAACTTCAAAGTAGTTCGCGTAAAAAATCTAAAAAATAATTTGTTAATGAACAGTTTGGAAAAACTTGAATAACTTTCTGGAGAAGTTCATTAGATTTTTCAGGCGATATTCGAAAGATTATTCCGCTCATGTCCTGAAAATATCCCGAAAAAAAAACAGAAAAAAATCTTAAAGAAACGTAATAAAACAAATCGCCACGCCGATTCACGCTGCCGCCGCCGCCGGCTAAAATGGCTATCGGCGTGACGCCGAAAACGCTGAATATCGGACCGGCGCACACCTCTATCTGGCTTCATCATTATTCCTTCTTCCATCTTTATCTTACTTTTTCCTTCTTCTTTCTTTTGTGTTTTTTCTTCATTCTCTCATCTTTTTTCCTTCTCCCTTCTTCCGTCTTCTCTATCCCTTCTTCCATTTTCGTCTTCTCTTTTTCTTCTGTCTTCCTTCTTATTTCATCATTATTCCTTCTTCCATCAAGTATGATAATACTTTTTCCTTCTTCCATCTTCTATGTTATTTCTTCAATCTTTTATCTTTTTTCCTTCTCCCTTCTTCCGTCTTCCTCATCCCTTCTTCCGTCTTCTTTCTTCTTCTTTCCTCCTTCCTTCTTCTCTGTGCAATTTTTCTTCATTATTCTTTATTCTTTATTCCATATTCTTTATTTTCTAATCTTTAGCCTTATGAGTATTCAGCCTTATGTGTTTCAGCCTTTCGTAGGACACCCCCTGGACCATAGTGCACCGTCAATACAGAAGTTCTGCGTTCACAACATGATGACTTCAAAGATAATCCCCACATCCTCTGTAAATTTCAAATAAGTGTTCCGTTTATATTATAATTGAACTGAACTCGTTCTAATATGATCTGTGAATGAATTGACTTGCCACATATTTAGACACATCGTGAATAATCAATATTATTAGTATATTTGAAATATTCCAGTCGATTAGAAAAGCAAGTGCATAAATTACTATTCAATGGCAACATATCAATACGAAACTGGATCCTTCGGACCCTTAAGTAAGATCTCGGTCCGATTGCATCTAAGAAGATCTTAGTGCTGTGCCCATCGGCCGTGTTGCCCGGTAGACGCATCACTTAGACGTTTCGTAATTCATCGGTAAGGTCATCCATTTGAAATAATTTCTATTTTTCAACCATTCAATACCATGTATATTTTCTCCATAAAAATATATGATTTCATTAAATACTATAAAAGGCCGGTGCCGAAATGCTCGGCTGTGTTCATAAGCGTATACTTACTACACAGTTCACTCGTATGTATACAGCAAATATGAATAGTAAGCTTCGTCTGTAGCATCTCGCCAATCACTGGTCCCATCATCATCCACAAATACCTCTTCTTTAGGCTAACACTTCGGGTGCCACCCATCCTCCGAACGCACGCTCCAGCTCACACGCTACTGCTAAACACAACCGATCTTGGTTAACATTGGCAACGACCTGAAGTCCTATTGGCAAGCCTTCACGACCCAGTCCCAACGGTACAGCCGTCGAAGGGAATCCTAACACGTTGATAATAGCCGTGTAGCTGAAGTTTAGTGCCCGTACGAGTGGTTCATTATGATACGGAGCTACCGTCGGATGAGTCGGATAGATGAATACGCCATTCTCACCGAGCATGGTCTTCATTTCCTGCAGCAGCTCATCCCGCTGCTGAACCATGTAATGGTACTGCTCCGTTCCGTATTGAATTCCCTTCCGTTCGGTAATGGCAGTCATAATTCCGATGAATGTATGATTCGATTGTCCAACGATCCACTTCAGGACTTCCACGTACGGATTGACCGTTCCTTCCAAATTGTCTAACTGCGCATCGAACGAAATCTTTTCCTTGTGTTTCATGTTACCGAACCAGATGTTGGCCGATTTTCGCAGCTTGTCAAAATATACCTTGCGAACTTCTGACTTCACTGTGGATCGGAAATGAGCCATCACCTTCTCCATAGCGTCACGGATGTCCATATCTACCGGTGACACGAGAAAACCACCACCGTCATTGTGCTGATAGAAGAACCGCACTTGCTTCAAGTCGACGGGTTCGTCCAATCGTAGCTTTTTGGCATTTTGATCGGCGATTATTCGCAGCATGGGTTTCAGGTCGGTCGCGTAGCGACACATCGGTCCAATTCCTGGAATTGTAGAGTATTGATTAGTATTCATAACTTGATCTTGTGAGTGATTAAACAACCTAGGAAAATCTCCTGCTCTTCACTGACCGCCTCCGGATACTGTCCATCGTTGGAAACGATCTGGCGGGACGGTTTGTGTCCAAAAATTCCATTGAAGAACGCCGGCATTCGAATAGAGCCTCCTATGTCGGAGCCCAGGCCGAAGGGTGAAGCTGCGGAGGCTTGAATGGTTCCTTCGCCACCGCTTGATCCACCGACGATACGGTTTGTGTCGTACGGATTTCGTGTGCGACCGTGAATGGTATTAACACTCTCCCACCTGGAAGAAAGAAGCAAATATTTAGTTCATAAAAATTATTATGGTGAAACTTCTGTCGTGTCCCGATCAAGATTTCTAGTCTCGACCGTTCTGTAGTATATGTATGTACCAGCGTGAATGAAAATTCTGTATGTTTAAAAATAATAACCAAGAAATAAAAAAAATAAATAAATTAAAAACGAAAAAATGATTCTTTAAATTATTTACAAAAAAAACGGACCACCTGCATTCGAATCTAAAACCCATTTTGCTGAACTGCATACAATGCTCAAATTGAAAGCAAAATAAACGAAATGACGTACGACTACCGCATCGCTAACAGTACATGTTCTTCGAGTATAAAAGCGCATGCATGACAGTGAACTCGTCACTTTTTCGACGGACGCGGAACAGGCAGCCACAGCTCGGCTTTATTCGGCAGAGCGTGGGAGCCGCCTGGAGGATCAGCTCCGCTTCGATCCGGGCAAGCGGGTGGCACCGCCCCCGTCAGTCGAAGCGTGGGAGTAGGAATGGGCGTTTTTCGGAAAAATATCGATACTGCCGAATCGATGTTTTTATTGTCGAAAAATCGATGCCGAAAAATATCGGCGTTGAAACATCGATATTCCGATATATCGATACGCCCGAAAAATTAAAAGCACGAGCAAAAAAAAACAGGGTTAGTTTAGATTTTTCATTTCAGGTCATCGAATCGCACATCAAAGTTTCGCTGTTTCGCAGTTTTTAACAGATTGTGCCTAATGTGCTATATTTTTGGAATTCAAAAAATCGAAATCCGATATCCGCTAGAAAAAATCGATACAGTTAAATATCGAACTTAAAAAAATCGATACGAAATATCGATTAATCGGAGCGAAAATATCGATTCCCGATATATCGTATCGGTATCGCCCATTCCTACGTGGGAGCCGACGTGTGGACCAGCTCCGCTCTATTATTTGAGCGTGGGAGCCGCCTGGAGGAGCAGCTCCGCTCTATTACCTGAGCGTGGGAGCCCTTTGGAGGACCGGCTTCGCTTCGACCGGGTAAGCGGGTGGCACCGCCCCCATCAGTCGAAGCGTGAGAGTCGCTTCAGTGGCTGGTGACGCGGAGGAGGAGTAGCTAGGCGAAACGTCAGATTACGACACGTTCGTCGCAACAATACTTAGCAAACTGATTCTCATATCGCTCTCACATGATCATCCCGAAATGTTTCTTGCTGGATGGAATCAAAATATCTCACAACCTAAGGTAGCTTGCTACACTTTTAAACGAAAAACCTTTCAAAGGAGTATCCCTGCCCTTTGGTTCAGAAAGGGTAAGGGCGCGTTCTGCCAACTTGGTCGAGGCAGATTTCAAGTGTGAACAAGTTACTACATGGACGTTCTAATGTGCCTGAATGAAATGTGTAGCTTGTGAGGAGCCCTTGAAAATGTGATGTTGGATCAGTATCTTGATATAAATCAGAATTTATTATGTAAATTATTATAATTTTTTTAATAACACTACTTTACTCCGTTACGTATTTAGTATACTTGAGTTTAAACTAAAACAATGTCAGTTTTGATCACAAATACAATGTCGGTAGTAATTACAAACTTATACTTATCAGTATTTTTACTTGATTCGCGATCCTAATTAAAAACTCCGATATAATAATATTCATAGTTTATCGCGTGTAGTCAGAAAGTTTTGTTTAAAATTACAAGACCTAATAATGATCCATAATTTGCATCCGCTGAACCATTCTGAACGGCCGTATTGAGAATATCACCTTTAACATCTTCTCTGCTTAAATAACAGACGCGAGACGCCTGATGCTGGATTATCTGATTTTCCTCAATATCTGGTGCTTGGCTTCCCGGTTGAACTTATATTAAGTATTCTTCGGAAAGAATCTGTGCCTGGGATGTGGGAGTCTATTAAGGCAACATTCGTTTGAACAGTGACTTGTCTTTGTGGGCGGGGACTCGAGCTCGAGTGTCGATTTCGGGAGTCTGGTGGCGCTCTCGCGCGGACCAGCACTGTCAACAGCGAGACCCTCGCGTGCGTGTTGATGGTGTTGGTTTGCATTGGCTTCATTCTCGATATTTTTTTTCTAATAGATAGGGAATAGGCGTGATGAAGCTAAATTTTGCCACCGAAAAGTGAATCCTATAGCTGACCACGACCCATAAAATAACAGTAATGCTACGCTTGTATGTACGGCTTTGAGACTATTAGACAACTTAAAGACCATTTCTTCACGTTTGCTTAACTCTAATAGAGACAATGAACTGACATCAAAACGTAACATAATCTACAATGAGTATAGAATTGAACAGAATAACGTAGGAAACATAAGATAACTAAGACAGACAGAGTAATAATGACACAGTGCGAAACATTCGACATAATTATGACTAGATTAACAGTAGATTGATAGATATAAAGATCTACCATAAGACTTCCTAAGCCTATCAAAAATTCGAAGCTCAAGAAATGTCTGTAAAATTATTACCTGTTGAATCTTATTCGGAGGCGATTTCGAAGCTTTTGAAGACCAACAGGCCCATAGCAACAGTATTCGGTCTTGTTAAGTTGAGAATTTTTGATTATTGCTGGGCGCACGGTTCTGAAGTGTGGCCTGGTAAATAGACTAAATAGATTCCAAAATAAATTTTAAACGAGTCATATTTATCAAAAACTAGTGCGTTATTATTGTTTCAAAATGCACTTCTATTCGAGTTTTCTCTCTCTCTCTCTCTCTGTCATCATATCTACAATAAGACTGACTCTCGCGATAGATTATAAGCTTAGTATTTTTTGAGCTTCATTTGTTTGATAGAGACTGCAAATTTAGAAAAAAAAAATGACTGACTAGTTTTTGTTTGCGGGATAGTAGTGATGATTGCTGATCTCGATGAAATTGTGAAAAAAATGGTTGTTGATATGAAAATGGTGTTGTTGTGTTAGTGAAAAGGTTAATACACAAGTTGGTATTGGTGGTGTAAACATAGTGACAGAAGAAGCTAGGTAAAAGATAGAGTTGATTTGGGATGGGAACATGTTCGCAATGAGTATGAAGAATGAAATGCAATATTGAGTTGAGGTGCTAGAAGTGGGAATTATTTTATAATTATACTAGAAATAATGTAAAATATTCGGTACATGTCCAATGAAAGCTAGTAGAAGTGTCGGTTCTTATATGATATATAACAGCGCTGTTTTGAAGATCGATTCATTGTGTGTGTTCATGACTGTAAATAAGATATTTGTGATGACAGGGACAATAGTAATTATGATAGTGATCGTGGTGAAAACGATAATAAGTGATGCTACCGGGATTATTTTATAGAAAACTATTTGAATCAGGCCTTAACAGTGACCATTTGAGCTACGTAGCTTAGAAACGTCTGTTAATGATCAAAAATAGAGGCTCGTAGAAGCAAATTTAATCACCGGATCAACAGGGAATAGACCTAGTTAAGGGTATGCGATAACACACTTTTTCCTAACGAAACGAAACGAAATTTAAAATGTCTATGTTGATTCGGATCGAAACGAAACGAAATATAGATTTTCTTTCGAGACTTCGAAACGATACGAAATCAAGGTTCATTAAATTCGAAATTTTTCGAAACGAAACGAAAGTTTATTTTTTTTCCGCGGAATTTTATTAAATTGGTTTTACATTATGTACGCAATTCTGATCTCACTTTTTCGAAGTCTACTAACTGTTTTGCGACCAATAGAGTTATAATAACAGAAGAGGCAGTCTGTGATAAATTACCGCATTTTTGCCGCATATACCATTGACGACAAGGCAATACCCCAGAATTTGTGCCGCGTTCAAAGGAATTCATCGTGGAGCATGTGCTTCCGAATATGATCAATTTAATATCAGTTTTATACAAGTAAGTATAAAAAAATATAGAAATTGTGTGATTTTTTCATATGCGGATTAAAATTTCGTTTAAAACCTTAGTTGACTTAAGAATAATGTAATTATGCTGAAGCATACTTCATATTGTCTTGTCAGCGTGGTTTCATAGTATTGAGCTAAGTCAAAATTAGAAAATGAATGCTTAGAAGAATCCTGTGCACCGTTCTAAAATGCACAAAGATTGTATTTCAGATTGAATTTCACAGACCCATACTGCCGTGAATCGCATATTTGTCCCATATGAATAGGAAACCCAGCAAAGATGGGACAGATATGCGATTCACGGCAGCATAGTCAGTATGAGCTGAAAACAATCATAAGTAAAGAACTTTCAGCAATTTCAATGATCTTTCAACCCGTTCTGGATTTTTTTTTTGCAGATCTAGAAATGCTTACAATTCTTCAATGTCCCTGACATATTGTGCAAATAGGCAAAGAAGAGCTTAGCTGGATTAAATGTACACATCGTAGTTGCTAATTTTGATTGGCCGAGAAACAGTAAATATGCACAGCTCATTAATTAAATAATATTCTTGGGCTACAAAAAAGTTATTCTTATTGTATACTTGCTTCGGAGTTTTCAATTCATGGTCAATAACGATGCTGGTCACGTCCTTACAGTCAATTTAGAATTAGGAGAGGAAAATTAGTTTCACACTCATTGTTATAAAAAACCGAGGAATGCTCTGCATCTCCGTGAGCGCTACGGGAAAGGAATCGTTGGTTAGTAGAGAAGGTAATTCATGTTAAGCCCCTTGGTAACCGACTAAATATTTATTGTAAACAAAGTTATTTTGAAAACAAGAAGACGAAAACTGTGTTTCAAATCAATCCAACGCAAGATCAATGTGCTTCGTTTAATAAGCTTCTACAATACGATCGATTCCGCACTAAATATTTTTGTGCTCTTCGATGCAGACATTAGTTTTATCACTTCGCGTTCACCCACACTAGCTGTCGTGATCAGCATCTACAAGATCGATTGTATTACGCATTGCAAGAAAAATTTGGAGCCCTGGAAAATCCAAAGAGCCTACAATGAATATTTTCCAGGCTAGTGATCAAAGCTTCAAATGCTATATTTGCGATGTTTTGTTTATATTTATAATTATGACATTACTAGAAAATATGCTTTGCTGAACAGAAAACACATAATTTAATGAAATGTTGAAAAGCTTTGAAATTTTGTGTGTCTCAGGAATCACCAGAAGCGTTGCGATTTGTGGCGGAATTTGACTACGGGCTCTGGTAACCTCTAGCTCTAGCAAGGTGTTTCTGTATGAATCTGAAAACTGGTTCAACTAAAGCGATATCGTTTCGCTCAGAACGCACTAATCCAAATCTTAGTAATGATGGGTCTCTTAACAGAACCGACAAGAAGACCTTTGGGTGAAATGGAAGGTCAACTCAGGTCCAACAAGCCGTCGATCAAACCAATTATCACGAACAGTGTAAGCGCCTTGGAACGGGTAATATGAACATTCTTTCAAATTTGACAGGAAGTCGAGATTATGTAAAATATTTTATTGATTAGCTTCCCAAACCATAAGTAACTGAACCACAATAATACAATTATGTGAAAGAAATACAATTTCTGTGAAGAAAACATCAATAAAGAACTAAACTGCGTAAAATTGATATTGATAAATTAAATTAATTTAATTTAATAAAATGGAGAGTCCTAAACTCGTCTTAGACGGTTGAATACATTCCACTAAAAAGAGCTTAAAATATTTTTTTTCTTAACGATTTTGTTCAGCGGCGCAGCCAAAATTTTTGATAATATAAAGTATGGTTTAAGTTTTGTTTCGAAATTCCGCGGAATTCCGTTAAATTTCGTTAGAAGCTTAGTTTTTTTAGCGAAATTTTTGTAATTTTACGAAACGAAACGAAATCAAGAAGTCAGATTTCGCCATGCTCAAATTCCGCGAAATTCCGCGGAATTTCGTTTCGAACCACCTGAAATACCGCATATACTTAGACCTAGTGTTAAGTTGGAGTGATGAGTGATAGTTATAATGGTGAAAACGGTGATCAGTTGTGTTATTGAAGGGGACTATTCAATAAAACTATTTGGATCAGGCCTAAAACAGTGACCATTTGAGCAACGTGGCTTAGGAACGTCTGTTATTGATCTTAAATAGAGGCTCATAGAAGCAAATTTAATTACCGTGGGGAATAACAGGGATGGACCCGGAGTAGAGTTTGAGTCGAGAGACTGCCAACGGGTCACATGAAAAAAAAAAAAAAAAAGACTTTCAGAGGAGTATGGTTTCGTTAAAGATAGTATAGCTGAGCCCGACCGATCGTTCACTTGTCCGAACTGCCAGCTACCTTACGCGATAGTGTCTGTGAATCCATCCAGAAGTAAGACAGGTAGTGTTGCTTCAATAGGGTCCAACAGTGTGAGGGCATGGAAGGCTAGATTAGAACTCGGGAAACTCGAGGCCAGTGGATTAAAATGTACTGTCTTGAACTGTAAATCTGTTGATGGTCACGTGTTGCATGTGTGATGGTCATGTAACACAAATTATTGTAGCATGACAGAAAAAAAAGTCATGAGCTACCGTGACATTTTTCTATGCGACATAGTATGTGTCACAAATGAAACTAATGGAATATAATTTTGAAGGTGATGAATGCATCACCAATGGAGCTAAATATTTGAAAATACTACAGTTAATATAGCTGAACTCGCTTTTTGTGGTTTCTTTTCGCGGATTTTGGGATTTATAAGTTTAATTTCCTATTTTCCGGCCACCCGAAATGAACAATAATTACAATATTATGAAAACACGATTTGCATATACACAGCAAGTGAAAGATTTAAGAAAGATGAACGGTTTACGCAAAATTTATACAAAATGTTTTTTTCTTTCACGCGAGTAAAAACCACTAGAAATCGATTTCGTTGAACGTTTCTTAAGTTTATTTTAAAATTCACGTTCACGGATTATCGATATTGATTTATTAGCTTTTTTCGGCGTGCGTCTTTTTCAAAATCAATTAGGACCATTTGAAAAAAAATCTAAGCAATATGACCATAACCTGTATCCTTGTGTTTATGCTGATATTTTTCAAGAAGTATGTTTGTGCTGACGACGTTCGTTCTCACATTAAAATTCTAAGCTAACATCTAGCGTTGACTACGACTTCAGTATATGTGCAATGAACTGAACTGCAATCAGGTTACGAATTATGCTTCTATCAATCATTCCGTTACACCGATCTATAGTGCCGTGATCCGGGGAACATTGATAATTTTTAATTGTTTTGTACATATTCCCTCCGTAAGTGGCTTTTCTCATATTTTTAAAACGAGTACTGCTACATGTACATTTAACGTATTAGGCAATTGTTCTTGATTATTTGATAATTTTAAACTGGTTTTAAATTTTTTTATGGAGTTTTGACTCTTCAATTTGGGGTAACTTTGATCATCAAACGTTTCAATCATTTATCTATGTATAAAGCAAGCATCGGTAAACGCCTTAAGGTAGGCAAATATAGTTGGAATACATCGATTGTTTGGACAAAGGCATCATCACCGCTAGTGGCATTAGGGGTAACTGGGGTAATATGCACCCCCGGTGCAAAACGACTTTTTGGCATATTCCGCTATGTTCCAGGAACATTTTCATTAATGTTTACTACTGGATCGCTAGTTCGAGATCCGAACTACATGCGCTGTTGTAAATACTCTGGAAAAACTGCTGAAAATGTATTAGAAATGGCAAATGAGTCGTTTTGCCCCGAGGGTGCATATTTCAGTTTCTAACCTGGGTTTTCAACAATAAAAATCAAAATTTTGAAATAAAAATGTGGTTCAACCTAGAAAATAAAATTACTTATCACACAATTATACGTACGAGCCTATTTTTTTGTTATTATATTGATTTTTAGTGCTTTTTTAATATGGGGAAAAGACGGCTTTGGCAGGTTTTGTTTCAAATATAGCCACAATATTGCCAAATTTGAGCAAAATCAGTCATAAAACCCCCTGCCAATAATAGAACAAAACCTGCCAAAGCCGTCATTCCCCTATCTAGAAATATAATTTTACTTAGATTAGAAAATCAAAAACAGGTTAAAATAAAACTGGCTCGAATAGTTGAAATATTAAATTATTTAAATGATTTTTAAGTCTGTAAACACGTTCTTTTTTCAGAGCAGAAATAGCTTAGAAATATATAAAAAGTGTCTCATCGTTTGACGATTTATTGTTTTGAGAAATCTTACTCGGGATATAAAATGAAGATACACTCAGTACGAAAGCGAATTCTCCGGGCTTTGAACCCCCTCCCCTATGAAAAATTGTTTCATTATAAATTATTTTTGTTCTTACCCCACCCGCCATAACCATTTACATAATAAGTGTGCAGCCAATGCAGTCTAACGAAACAAATTAATTATTAATTTACTTTTTCTATAAGCATCATAGCTTTTATGACTGCTCAGAACATTCATTTTGCACTACCATCATAATAGATAGCGATACATTCACAGGCGGCACGAATATTGTCACATGATACGAACGACTCGCGGGTAATACATTCATTGCCATGAATGGCATGTGTCTACAACACTATAATTGTCACAAGAGAATGTTGTGCAACATTCTGTCCGGTACAAGCAATGTGACATGATAATAGCAGCAAAAATGTACTGTACGAATCACTGCTCGAGGCCCAAAAAGCTCTCGCATCGAAACGTCCGGAGCAGGCATTGAAAAAAATCAGATCATGAGTAAAAATCAGCTTAATTCATGCCAACGTGATGTTCTGCTGTGGTCTAATCGCTGATGCTTTCTAGATCGTTGAAATTTGGCGTTCGTTGATTCAATGTTTAAAGATCTTCAACGCTCACCAATGGGAGACAACTGAGCGAGGCAAATCGCTTGGTAGCCTAACAATGAGTGTTGTTACCACACGGTGTTAGAAAAATCTTTTCAGACATTAGGAAAATTAAGACTGCTATGAGAATGGAACTCGGATACACTGCATGGGAGGCTTCGATACTTTCTCTCCTCCATCCCAGCAACTTGAAAGCAGAGTGAATAAAGTAGAACGTCTGATGTGTTTTGGTTTTATTCTAGTAAAGCAAGCGTAATACAAATGCTCCAGTCGTAGCTTCCCTGGATACCATACCAAGTTTGGCTTGGCGAACCCTGTCGCTCGTTGTTTACGCAGCAACGATCGCTCATAATCGTTGTCTGGTATCCATCTGAGCAAGGCTGTTCACTCACTGGCATTGGATGCTATGATTGAATTAGATCAATGCTCTTCCGCTTCACTCACGCTTTCAATGCCTGCATAAGCTCATACGCCAACTCTACTGCGGCGTGTGGCTAGCAAGGTTACAGCGATGCCGGAAGGGGTATGCCCTCGATCTCTTACTTCTCTTACCAACGAGTGTTCCACATGTGCTTACTACCTTGGAGACGCTGTACGGCTGATTAAAGCTGTTGAAGAAATATGTTGATGAGCGCTGGAGGATGATACAACAATTGAACCTGTGTCGCCTATGCATTGGAGCATGGAAGAAGACCGTGCGAGATTCGCAAGCAGTGCGACATTGAGGGATGTCAACAACGTCATTCAAGTGGTTACAACCAACAGCCTAGTGATACCAACCGGGACAAAATGATGATAAGCCAGGTAGACGAGAAAACATGACCACGGCGAGTATTACAATGATGTGCAAAAGTGAAAACTCGCAAGGAAAAGGAACCAAAGCCGAGCGACTCTAAACTTTCTACCAACCACTATTTGGTTGGTGAGGAACATTCTTCCGCCTTCTTCTGGTGACTTCTGGTGACTTAGTTCGATTTCTGTGTATGCATTCCTGGTCAGAGAAGACGCTGATCGTTGAAGAAGTGGTCGGTGAAACTCAACCAGTGTACCATCAGTGGACAGAAAATGTGAAAAGAACCGAGGCGAATTCCCAACGTGTTATGGTGAAAGTTATCGGACACGCGAGCTCGGCCAAGCATTCTTTGACCGATGTACGAACGGTAAGTAAGCTAGTCTTGCCGAAGCAATCCCTACAGTATTCAGAGCTAGCCGAGGCGTTTCCATACTTGAAAGGCCTTCCGGTGGATGATTATGAGAATGCAATGGGATGGGATGGACAGTTTACGAACCTAGTCAATAGACAGTCCTGTGAACAGAGTTCACGTTTCCATATCTGTGAGTACCAGGAGAGTTCCAAGGGTCTACACGAATTCGCATCCTGAGGGAAACTACCAAACGGATTGACCAGCGTTTCGAGACCGGGCTTCTGTGGAAGTACGATTGTTTTGAGTCCCCGGATAGCGGAGTGATACAGTCATTGGAGATAGTGTTTAAGGAAACAGCTTGCAGAAAACGTGCCAAAGAGGTACATCCACAAAGCAACAAATAAAGAGCTTGCGGATTCACGATGCACATGGTACTTACTTTTGGGTGTGGTCATAAATCCAAAGAAGCCGTCCGAAATTCGCATCCTTTGCGATGCAGCAGCTCAAGGATCTGCTGAAGAAATGTTCTTTTCGGTTTTCGTAAAAAGCGGATAGCTCTGTGTGCGGATTTGAAAGAAATGCTTCATCAAATTCGGATCCACCCAAAAGATGGACATCCACAACGATTTCTCTGGCGGGATAGTGCAACTGAATCTCCGGAGGTGTATAAACGGAACCGTGAGACAACTCACTTTATGGTTCCTTCACTCGGACAGCGCTGATTGGCGCTTTGATGTTGCATAAAGAAGAAGAAGAAGAAGCAGAAAGATGATAATTGAAAAAATCTCCACGGGAAACCATACGAAGAAGTTTTTAAAACTCTTCCCAAAAATTCTAGAAGCAATTTAATTAAAAACGGTAAACAATACGGGGTTGGACTTTTCTTATACTGTGTATTAAGTGTAATATCACAAAATAAAATTTTGAATTGTGTTTATTATACAGTACAAGAAAATTCCAACCCCGTACTGCTTACCGTTTTTAATTAAATTGCTTCTAGAATTTTTGGGGAAAGTTTTAAAAACTTCTTCGTATGATTTCGCGTGGAGATTTTTTCGATTATCATCTTTTTGCTTCTTCTTCTTAATTCAATGCATTCAACAATTAAGAACACGTAAAAATTATGCAATGATGCAAATCAAGATTCAAATCATGACTGATTCTCTTGGCCATGCGTCTGATGGAATTTGACTTGCGATTGATTTGAATCGCCCATGAGATTTGAGAATTTAAGGATTTACCAACACTGCCTACAGTTCGATTTGGACTATTTTCAATAGGAAACAATGGGATTCCTCGTCGAATGCAACTCTTTGTAAGCAAATTGGTTCAGGGTAAGTGCCTGGGTGAGACACACACACGCACAGACATCAATTCGCCGAGCTGAGTCGATTGGAATATAACGCAGCGGGTCTCCGCGTTTTCTTTAAAAAAGTACGTTTTATATCTGTGTGTTTTTTCTCATTTTTTAATAATGTGCGAGAAAGACATCACCAGTGGTAGGTGGATTAATTTAGGTTTTTGAATCATAATTGGGTTGAGTGCATATAATCCCATCCTAAATGTTTATTGAAATGCAGTTCTTCAATCGAATCAACTAGATTGATGAAATGCTGCGTAAAATAAACAACCAAACAAACCCAGTAGTTAAGCATCATTAACGTTCTTCCATTCTACTACGAACGAGTTGTTTACCAACTCGTCGTTTTTTACGTCCCAGTAGTAGCAGATGTGGCACTATCTTCTGTACTCACCACATGCAGCACTCGGAAACATTAGTCAGCGCAAACGGAATGGCACCGGCTTTCCTCATAAGCTCCATGGCCCGTGAATCCTTCTCCCCGCGAATGTTGCGCCGCTTCCATATACCGGCCGTGTGAAGCATATCTAAAAATGTGGTAAATAAGTTAAACATCATCCTATTTTAAATTAATGCTCGATCTCAACTACAGAAAACCTTAACGCACCTTTCACGCGGATGCAGTCTTTGGTTGAGATCGGGACACCGAGGAAGGGCTTCTCGGTGGCCAGTTGTTCCTCGGTGAGTGTTCCCGAGGCGATCAGTTTGTCTGCCATGGCAGCTTCTTTTAGCGCTGTGGAGTAGCATTGATCAACGACGCAGTTTAGCAGCGGGTTTATCTCCTTGCAGCGCTCGATGAAGGCCTCCATCACTTCGACGCTGGTTAGCTGGGAAGGGCAAAGAAAAAAGGCAATAAAAATGAGCTTGTTTGTATGCATAATTAAAAAACGGTCGATTTTTTTTTCATTTCTTAAACAATTTCATTCGTTTTATCTCTGATAACCAGTGATAAGTTTATAGCCTAATCAGATTACGCCTTTTATCTTAGTAAATATTGTGAAAAATAATTGAAGGTTACTCTTTATCATGATGGCGTAATCTGATAGACTCTTCTACATATTTGTTATTAATATTTCTCTTATATGAAATTTACAACTAAAACAGTGAAACACTTAAATTACATTGTGCACATTGTCTCTATGCAGGGTAACTTCTGCCGGGGCTTAGTGGTTATCTGAAGTTATCTGTAGAAAGGCGTCTTAAGTGAACATTCCAAACCATAGAATCCGACCTTCTAAATAAATCAAAAGAGAAGCACCCCCAAGATTAGTTCTCGAGTGATGAAACAGACATTTCATTTCAATGGGAGCCCCCCTTTCCAAAGGAGGAGGGGTCGCGAACCATCTTGAGAACCTTTCCCGGCCCCTAGAACCTCTGCATACGAATTTTCACGTCGATCGGTTCAGTAGTTTCCGAGTCTATAAGGGTCAGACCGAAAGAAATTCATTTTGATGTACATATATAGATGGAAAATGGAGTCTCATACACCCAGGTTTTTTTTACACGGTTTGGTTTTGGTCGTTTAAGACCTTCAGCGTGAATGAAGCAATGAGTTAACCCCACCAAAACATTCACAAAAAATCAAAGAAAATTCAGGGGGTATTTGAAAAGCTGTAAAAGTTCAGGTTAACCGAGAAATTAATGAATTCCAACCGCGTAAAAAAAAACCTGGGTGTATTCTTCCATATTACAACACTTTTCTCTCCCAAAAAACTGTCCCAAATGGTGGCCCATTTTCAGGATTGTTACGACTACGCGGATTTCGCGATTTTCGCGGATTTGGGGCGGATAACGATTTTAGGGATTTGCGCGGATTTAGTTTTAGGCGAATATTTAACAAATAAAATGCTAGATCTAAGGACGTATATTTGCAAATTAGATTATGTCTATCTAGATGGGCTTTATTTTCGTTTGCAAATGTTGTTGAGAACGAAATTTACGTTTGAAGTCAATTGCTCACATTATTTTTCGGATATTTACAAGCCATTGTTGTATGCCATGATTACACTCTTGAGCATTCATTGAACAAATGTTATGAGTAGAGAGTCGCCGAGATATTTGTCGTAATTCCAAAATATGTGTCACTTTCTGATTGATTATTCCCTTTACGATGAACCTGTTGGAATATTCACCGAAAAAATACGAAATCACCCTAAGGAATTTTCACAAGAAAGAATTCTCAATACATAAATTTCCACAGCCTAAAGAGAATTTCTGCAGTATTCAAAATCCAAAAAATTATAAAGGAATTTTTGAAGGAACTATCGCGAAAATTCTTGAAGTGCTGACCATACGAATTACTGTAAAGAAATGCACAAGAATGCCGCCTTGAGTTTACGAAAGAGTTCCCGGAAGGGTATCTAAAGGAATTCACCAAAGAATGTTTGTAGAAACTTCCAAAGCATTTTCCATAGGGATTCATGTAGGAAATTCAGAATTTATTTGCGGAAGAATTTTTGCAGAGAATCCCAGAGAAATTTCCGCAAGAATTCACGTTGCGATTTTCTCAGAAATTCCTGTAGTAATGATCACAGAAATTTCTGTATACGTCCTTAAAAATTTCCCTTTGCATTTATCGTCAGATTTCAAGAGTATTTTTTCCGCAAGAAGTCACCAATAAATTCCTGAAAGAATTTCCAACCCGATTTCCACAGGAATTAACCTGATTTGGTAACCAACCTGATTTAGACCCCTATAGATTTTGGACCCTCCTAGTGACATTTTTTTGAATTTTGACCCAAAATCAATCCCGCTGCAAATTCCATTACTGTTTTCATAAGAATAATGTTGTTCTGCCTGTTGAATAATGTTGTTGGACGGCCTCATTTGCTCGCTCTTTAAGAAAGAGCACAGACTGGAGTGCGCCAATTACCGAGGAATAACCCTCCTTAAAGAATAACCCTTGGCGTACACAATTATGTCCCGTATTCTGTTCAACAGATTGAGACCGCTTGAAGAGTCCTTCGTCGGCGAATATCAAGCAGGTTTTCGTGAGGGCCGATCAACGACGGATGAAATGTTTACCCTGAGACTAATCATTGATAAATTCCGGGAGTAAAACTTGCAGACACATCATCTGTATTGATTTTATGGCGGCGTACGATTCAGTGAAACAGAATGAATTATGGCAAATTATGCTAGATCATGGTTTTCCGGCGAAACTGATACGGCTGATTCGTATAACGTTGGACGGATCGCAATGAAGTGTAAGAGTTGCTGATGAAAGATCGACGTCATTTGTTACCTTAGATGGATTAAAGCAGGGTGATGCACTCTCGAATCTACTGTTCAATATAGCGCTCGAGGGAGCGATTAGGAGAGCTGGTGTGCAAAGAAGCGGTACCATTATCACAAAATCGCATATGCTCCTGGGATTTGCGGACGATATCGATAATATCGGGATTGATCGCCGTGCCGTGGAAGAGGCTTTTTTGCCTTTTAAGAGGGAGACAGCAAGGATTGGGCTCACGATCAATACCAGCAAAACCAGTGGTAGCGAAATGGTGGATGGTGAAAAGTTTGAAGTGGTAGAAAAATTTGCGTATCTTGGAACATTAGTGACCCGCGAGGTGAAAAGGCGTATTGCAGCTGCAAATAGGGCTTATCACGGACTTCGTAACCAGCTCAAGTCCCGTAGTCTGCAAACGAAAACAAAACTCGCGCTGTATACTACTCTGATTCTTCCGGTGGCTTTATACGGCCATGAAACATGGACGTTAAAGGAGGCTGATCATAGAGCTTTCGGAGTGTTTGAGCGTAAGGTGCTGCGGACAATACTCGGCGGTAAACAGGAGAACGGTATCTAGCGGCGCCGCATGAATCACGAATTGTACCAGGTGTATAAAGGGCTGGATATTATTAAGCTTATACAACACGACAGACTACGGTGGGCTGGTCACGTTGTTCGTATGCCGGAAGAACGTCAAGCGAAGATAATATTTAGTAGAGAACCCGGAAGAGGCCGCAGGCTTCGTGGAAGGCCGCGTACACGATGGCTTTTTGCAGTTGAAGAGGACCTGAGGGCGCTCAATGTTCAGGGCGACTGGAAGCGATTGGCCCAGGATCGAGTCCAGTGGAGAAGGATACTCCATTCGGCGTAGGTTCATCGAAGAGCTGCAGCCCATCAAGTATCAAGTAAGTTATCATGAGATATTGCCTCCGAAATCAGTTATTCATCATGCCAGCTTGTGAAAAAGTCTCTCGCGGTATGCTACATATCGTATATGTATTAGGGTGGTTCAAAAAATCGATTTTGCTCCACAGTGCTCATCTGATTCTTTATCATGTTCTAAGTCTCCTCTGAAAATTTGAGCTCATTTGGATTAAAACTGATTTAGCACAAGCCGTATCAAGTTTGAATGAAAATTGGTATGGGGAAATTTATTTTTTCATTATACTGTTAATAACGCATCTCCATTAAGCGCAGGTTAAAAGAAAACCTACATAGCTGAAAGGAATACTCAACAGCTTTCACTCAGTGAAAACCGCATCTTAATTAATCGTTCCAATAATTAGTAATCGAATTTAATCTATACTGTGGTTTTCTGGAGCTAATTGCATAACTCCTCAACAGGCAACATTGCTGCTCGTGGCGCGAAAGATAGCACACACAAATTCAGGCTACTATGTTGCACTGCACATTTCAGTGATGCCCTCAAAGAAGTTTAACGATCATGACTAAAGATTCGCAACCTGTATTAAAATCGATTACTAATTATTGGGGCGATTAATCAACATGCGGTTTTCGTTGGGTGAAAGCGGTTGAGTATTCCTTTTAGCTATGTAGGTTTTCTTTTAACCTGCGCTTAATGCGGAAGCGTCATTTACAGTATATTGAAAAAATAAATTTCCCCATACCAATTTGCTTGCAAACTTGAAATCGCTTGTGCTAAATCAGTTTTAATCCAAATGAGCTCAAATTTTCAGAGGACACTCAGAACATGATAAAGAGTCAGATGAGCACTGTGGAGCAAAATCGATTTTTTGAACCACCCTAATATGTATACTAGGGTGGTCGGTATTGGCCATTTTTAACAAATACCGGTATTCGGTATTTGGTGGAGTCAATACCGGTAATACCGGTAGAATACCGGTTTTTGTGAAAATATCAAGTATTATAAGAAAAACTTTTGATTTGGACTTTTGGATGAAAAACAACATTTGATGACAAACTTCAATGCTTGTTGAGCTTGGCAAAGCGAAACTTAAGTAGACATAGTATACTGAGCTGGGGCTGCATGATTGCATGCCCTCCTTAGCCGTGCGGTAAAACGCGCGGCTACAAAACAAGACCATGCTGAGGGTGGCTGGGTTCGATTCCCAGTGCCGGTCTAGGCAATTTTCAGATTGGAAATTGTCTCGACTTCCCTGGGTATAAGAGTATCATCGTGCTAGCCTCTTGATATACGAATGCAAAAATGGTAACCTGGCTTAGAAACCTCGCAGTTAATAACTGTGGAAGTGCTTAATGAACACTAAGCAGCGAGGCGGCTCTGTCCCAGTGTGGGGATGTAATGCCAACAATAAGAAGAAGAAGTATACTGAGCCACTCATCTCCCAATCCGCATTGGATTTTGTTGGCAATGTTGCCAACTGCTGAAAATTCCCTCTCTGGTTCAACCGAAGTTGGAGGAATGGTTTCAAGGCCATCGAAAAATCAGTGTCAAGTACTTGCCATTAATCCCTCCAGATTCATAGTAGGAGAATCCCTTACGGATTGCATGCAAGGATCCTGGCGTCAACGCATTTGCCATCAGCAGTGTTTTGCTTTGCTACAGTCTCTGCACAAGTTGTTCTTTAACCGATGAACCAGAAAAATTATCCATAGAGGCATCTTCTTCGTACCGATCGTCAGGTATGGTCATTGTCTCAGTTTCAACGATCGCATCAGAAATGATAAGACGCTTCAAGATCCCTCTTGCCGCATGCTTAATCAAAGTAGCTCTGGATGTCTCGAAGAAAATGACAAAATCGTTTCTGATCAATTGCTTCAAGGCAGAATTATTCAAAAAAGCAAAAAGATTGGCGTATTCTGTTCGGCTGTCTTGAATTTATCCCTTCAAAGGATAGACTAAGTGACGGAAATTTCTTTGGCTGAATTTGATAATTGTTTCAAGTTCAACATAAATTGAAGTGCCACGTCTGCTGTATATAGAATGTAGAACCCACAGCAGAGAAGATCCACAGCTGCTTGAACAGATTTGAGGGCTTGAATTATTTCACCAACCGCCAAACAATCATCACTGAAGTTAAATTTGGTTTAAAACTGCAATTCATAGATCCGTTTGAGCACAGATAACATGCTATTCCAGCGTGCCTTGGCATCAGCCACTAATTTAAATTCTTTTCCGAATTCAGAACGTACATATTTTTGCAATAAATTGTTTTTCACAGATGATCTACGGGAAAGAACTACTACGGCACGTACCTTATTCACAATTTCATATATTGCGGGAAAATTTTCGACGATGTCAACAATGTTCATTGAGAAAAAAATCAATCGCATTTTGGCAGATGGGTAAGAGAATGAAGCAAAACGTATGATTAATGAGGATGATGATCATTTTTGGTTATATCGTGAACTTGGGCAAGTTACTCATGCACGCATTTAATTGTTGTTTTTTTTCGCGTTGCTTTACTGCCGAATATTTGTCCCATCTATGGGACATCAATTACATGCAGTTTAGCTAATATAAGTTTGTAGGTGAAAACAATTCGAGATTTATCATTCTGACAGCAAAATTCAGAATACCGAAAATACTGGTATTTTCCGTCTATCCAGCTTTCCACGCTAGCCATAATGGCGGCTGTTATAAACAATTCTGACAGTAACTGCTTCCGACGCTGATCTGTTATTGGCGCCTTGTGGACGCTGAAGTAGTTTCTTAGCAACCATTTTGTTGTTTATTTACTTGCATATAGCAGAAAAAACATCTATGAAAAAGTTCACCAGAGTTTAAGCATAACCATTTTTTCCGTTTTCAGGGCATTTTAATGTTTAAAAAGCAAAATCAACGATGAATATTGAATCCTTATCAGGCCAATGGTCATGGATTACGGACGTCTGCCCCATAATAGGTACTAGGCCAATTAGTGGTTTTTATTATCGTTGAGGTTCATCGAACATGGACACTTGGCTCTCGCGTTCATCTCTGGTCAAACAGTCGGTAAAAGTGACGTCTTTGAATCCGATGGTGATTGCTCCAGAAACCAATGGTTCTCTGTCGCTTAATATCGCGGCCAATTTGTACCTATGTTGTGGCTTTATCACAGTCGTGATTACATCAAACGAAAAAAAAAACTTATTTTTTTATAGGTACTACAATTAATTCTATACTTCAGAGTGAATTTCCAAACATCTAATCTGTTTCCGAAGTAGGTATACCTAGACTCTTAACCAACAGACTTCAATAAAATTTAATGATCTGACAAAGTTGAATCGAAGTACTTCGAGGTGCTATATTTCAAAATTTGTTAATGCCATAAGGAAGCACCTGAAAAATGTGTATGGAAAACGTTTCGTGACAAGTTTTCAAAACATAAAACAGAAGTTTTCAATGGAGCTATTCATTTTAAACTTAATAAGCTTAATAAGTCTATTTTGCTTTTTTATCACGTAGATGGGATAATGAATATAAAGAATTGATTTCAACAAACAAGCCTGAAACCCAAATAGTAGTGAAATAGATTTTTTCCATTTCAAAATCTTTACATTTTTGTGCTTATTCTACATCTCGCACGAGGTGAGGTGAGGCGTCTCGAATGAAGCGGAAATTATCTTCGCCTCCCATTTGAATTACACGGTCGCCTCACGTGAGATGAGTTGAAATCGACAATTCTCGAGCCATAAAAGTAGACCAGACTTGAATATCTCACATGAGAAGTTATAATAGTATTTGAACGATGCTTTTTTTATAAATGATCGCAGCTTAACTTATTCCTGGTACTGATTCTCACTTCATTCAACTTATCTTCATGTATATTAAGTATATCGATATTCATCGGAGATGATAATCGGTAATTGCTTTCAGAGGTGATAGTGGGTAATTGCTTTCACTGACAATCTGGAGATCAAATAAAACAAATCTCCTGTATTTCAATTAAATGTACTTGGATCCATGAGGCCGAGCATATGGTGCGAGCATTGGTTCTGTATTTGTACAACACACTTTTAATGATTTGTATTTTAAAACTGTTAATATAATCGTTTAACGGTAGCTAAAATATGAACACAATTGTTTTTAACAAATTAAACTGTAAATAATTAATTCCAATATTGCATTTTGCCGAGATATTTCCTTGAGGATCATATTTTCCACAATCCTCATTCAACTGAGTTATTTTTTACGTACGATACAATCAGGGTATGAGGTTTTTGAAAATAGTCCTCCACCGAAGAAAATGGAAGCCAACAACGGTACGGCGATGTTTCGGAAGTCTTGGTCATCTCTGAAAATTGGGGTGAGAATGCAGAGCTAATTGGACATGAGAAGCTTATTTACCGAAGCTATCCGTATCCACATTACTCGTCGGCTGCCACTACTTCTTATAGATGATGGAAAATGTCCTAAAATGAAGAAATAGTTGAATGAAATCAAACTAATTTTTTTAAAGGTTCTTTCCTGAGAGTTTTTCTTGGTTTTGCAGTAAACAAACTAAACCAATTGGTTGCTCGGATACCATGATATCGTCGAATAGCGTCGAAAGCAACTTGGCGTCGGAAGCAGTTACTGTCAAATTATTTTATGGTAGCCGCCATTATGGCGAGCGTGGAAAGCTGGTATCGGTACTACCGGTTAGACCACCCTAATGTATACAGAGATGATAAGTGAGAGACTTTCTCATTCTCTTTTGGATTCAATCCCTGCTCTAAATAAATCAAAAGAGCAGCATAACTCACTCCCAATCATTAGGGGAGGCTGCGGGACTTGATAACGTTTTCTCATTTCTGATGAAGCAACAAGCAAAATTGAGTGAATTTTCGCACAGACAGACGCACACTAGGCTGTCAGCCTTGCGATATACTCTAAAGCTAGTGAAAGTGCAATTCTTAAAACGTTGACAAAATTTACCAAAAACAGGCAAAAAACAAAACACATGTATCAACTACCAAAAACACTACAGACAATTATCTTAGAAAGGACACTTAACGACGAACGAAACTCATGAATCATCCCCTGAAGATGGTGCCGAAACGTAGGGACGAACACGAATATACACAAAACCCATATTCGCTTTTCCTGGTATCAGTTATTAGAGCAAAAGGGTTTTTAAGAATTTGGTTAACTGGCTGATCATTGGGTTGTAGTCCCTGAAGGAATGTACTGAGAAAAGCTGAGTAAACCAATTAAACTGAGAGTGAATTGTTCTCACGACTGCATTATATTACGGTTCCGGAGGTCCCTGGGTGATTGCCATCATCACCCATCAATGGAACTAAACCGATCACGAAGTGCTAATTTTAGACTTCAGTATATTCAAATTACAAAGCAAGACCATTCTGATGGTTTCTGGGTGCGGTTCCCGGTTCAGTCTAGGAAACTTTTGAGTTGGAATCGGTCTCGACTTTCCTGGGCATTAGAGTGGGGCCCAGTGTATGGAAAAAATGCAAACTTCATCCAATCAAGTGAGAGTTTTTCTGAATCATTTTGGGACCCCAATCAACTGTGCAAAATATGGGCTCGATTGGTTGGGTTCTTGCTTTCGCAGTTAATAACTGTGGAAGTGCTTAAAGAACACTTAGTAGCGAGGCGGCAATAAGTCCCCGAGAAACCAGATTAGATGTTAAAACTTCAAAGTTCCATATATATGACATTGTTATGTAGAGATAATAAAATATTTTGTTTGCTCTACATTGCTAAAATTTCTCCTATAGATCTATGGACTTTAAAGTCGATTTCCTATTTTCGACCCCTTACGCAATACAATTATTGTTCTATTTCTTATATGGTGATTCTTGATTTCGGTGCCCCCTAAATACTGGCGCCCTTGTTGGAGGGCCAACCGCACGCTACAATGCTATCAGAATGGCAAGGAAAATTCAAGGTAAGCCGTAGAATATAACTAGCAGAAAAAAAAGGTAAGCCTTTAATGTGGGAAGTAAAGTTTTGTAAAAGACTACATTGAGAAATGCATATTTGAAACATCGTGTATTTAATTTTGAAGTTTGTTCACGTTGAAAGGTGAAATCTAGCTGGACGTGTAAAGAGTTAAGGGCTATTGATCTAAGAATCGTAAGCTCGATTCCCACACCCAAAAAAACAAATCTGACAATTATTGTATAAAATCTGGGCATATACAATTCTGTAAGCTTTTTATACAAATATTGTATTAAAATAATACAAATCTGATTTGGATTGAATTTGGACTGAATTTGGATTGGAATTGGATTTGATTTGGGAAGATTTGGATTGGGCTACGAAATGGTGAGTTGACATCCGTGAAGGGGCGCCTAACATAGCTCTGGTTCTCACAAGTTCCAATACTCACGCTTCCACGGGTCTTCCGATGGCAATTGACCACTAGCTAAGGGTTGCGTACTTAGCTGATAGTGTAGCCTGAGCACTGTTGTCCTTTTGACATCAGCTAGAGCGAGAGGGTGCGTCCGTGGGTTCGACAGTGGGCTCTGTTGAACTTCTATAAAAAGCTGCATGTGTACCCAAGCAGGCCCTATCAAAGCGACCGTGTGCTTCTCAAAGCGCACTAGCCTAGTCCTGATGTTGAGTGCGACTTTAAACAAATTCGACCCGACTGATCGAGCGTCTGTTCACCAAGGAGGTGCGGCTCCAACAGCGTCTGTTCTGGCATCCAGCGGCTGAGTATGAAATGCTATTCCCCGGAAGCTATACCTAAGATGGCAGCCCCATCCCGGTGGATAGGAAACATTGGGCCAACAACCTACTGTTCCCGAAACATAAATTTGTTCGAGAATTCGATAATTAAAGAATACGGACTGATTTTACGGCGACGACTCTTAGCGCGAACCAACGGACACGAATAGGAACATGGAACGTTTTAACCCTGACCCAGCAGGGTAAACTGGCACAACTTGCCAATGAGGCACGCCGCATGAAGCTTGAGATCCTGGGACTGTGTGAAGTCCGTTGGTCAAACTTTGGAGAACACAGAGCGCCGTCGGGACAAGTTCTGCTATACTCTGGTTTACGAGGTGAACACGCTCCCCGGCATCGCGGAGTTGGCTTCCTACTAAGCGCTCAGGCACACTCTGCGCTTATGAAGTGGGATCCAAAAAGTGAAAGGATAATCGTTGCCAGATTTAGAACACGGGTCCGAAACCTTACTATAATCCAATGTTATGCGCCAACCGATGCTGCCAATCTACAAGACAAAGAGAACTTCTACAGTCAACTCAATGCCGTCGTAGATAGAATTCCGAAGGGTGATATCAAGATCTGTTTGGGCGACTTCAATGCGAAGATCTGATCCGACAACTCGAACCATGAGCGCATTATGGGACGCCATGGTCTCGGAGAAATGAGCGAAAACGGAGTGTTCGCAGAATTTTGTGGTAATAACGACATGGTGATCGGGGGATCGCTCTTCCCTCATCGCATCGACCGGTTCACAAGGTCACGTGGGTCTCCCGTGACGGCTTTACAGAAAATCAAATCGACCACATCTGCATCAGCTGAAAATGGAAACGGAGCTTTCTTGATGTACGAAATAAACGTAGTGCCGATATCGCGTCTGATCATCACCTCCTCATCGGTAAAATACGCCTGCGCATTGCGCGGATTCGTCAGCAGGAGGAGAGAGTTGGACGACGATTCAACACACGCCGACTGGAACATGCCACGGTGAAATGGTCCTTCGTTGAAGAACTGGAGACGGGTGCTGCAGATATTCCGGAATGTGCCAGCGTGGAAGACCAATGGACCGCCATCAAGAATGTCTTCATCGCCACCAGCGAGAACAATCTGGGCGAACTGCGCACCCAGAGAAAACAATGGATCACCGATGAGACGACGAAGGAGAGAGAGCCGCCGCAACCGGGGACATTCGCCTCCTCTACGATATCTCACGACGCTTAAGCTGGGCGAAGATGAATGCAACGAAGCCTGTGAAAGACGTGAATGATCAGTTATTGACCGACCCAACTGACCAGCTGAAACGCTGGTTCGAGCACTTCGAACAACTTTTTCAAGTGCCAGCCAGGCCATCACCACCTCGGCATGATCTGCCTAGGATCCGACGTATAACACGCGTCAATACCGAAGCTCCATCACTGCTAGAGATTCAAACAGCCATCCAAAGCATGAAATCGAATAAAGCCCCGAGGGTCGATCGCATATCAGCCGAGATGCCCAAAGCTGACCCCATGTCATCCGCTCAACTACTGCATCGTTTATTTCGTAATATCTGGGACACCGCAACTTTCCCGGTCGACTGGATGCAAGATATCTTAGTGGAGGTGCCCAAAAAGGGTGACCTGACTGTATGCGATAACTGGCGAGGCATTATGTTGCTGTGTACCGTTCTCAAAGTTCTATGCAAAATTATCCTAGCCCGGATTCAGGAGAAGATCGATGCGACTTTCCGGCGGCAGCAGGCTGGATTCCGTGCCGGAAGATCCTGTGTGCACCATATTGTCACGCTCCGCATAATTCTGGAGCAGATCAACGAATTCCAAAAGTTCCTTTACTTGGTATTCATTGACTACAGAAAAGCTTCCGATCGTCTCAATCACGAGAATATGTGGGGCGCCCTGAGACGCAAGGGGGTTCCTGAGAAAATCATCGGCCTCATCGAAGGACAGTACCAGGCCTTTTCGTGTAGAGTTCTGCACAATGGGGTCCTGTTCGACCCTATCCGGGTCGTAGCTGGTGTGAGGCAAGGATGTATTCTATCACCGTTACTGTTCCTCATCGTAATCGACGAGGTTCTGGTAGATGCGATTGACCGTGAACCAAACCGCGGGCTGTTAAGGCAGCCTATAACCATGGAGCACCTAAACGACTTCCAATTGGCTGATGACGTTGCACTCCTCGCGCAACGGCGCTCTGATATGCAGAGTAAGCTCAATGACATTGCCGAGCGCTCCTCTTCGGCAGGTTTAGTCATCAACGTCAACAAAACCAAATCGTTGGATGTAAACACGGTGACTCCTTCCAGTTTCACAGTAGCCGGGCAACCATCGGAGAATGTTGAAAGCTTCCAATATCTTGATAGCCAAATGGCGTCAGACGGCGGTACCAAGATCGACATAGGCGCACGGATCAAAAAAGCAAGGGCTGCCTTTGCGAGTTTAAGAAATATCTGGAAAACAGGCAGATAAGTGAACGCACCAAAATACGAATTTTCAACTCTAACGTGAAATCTGTGCTGTTATACGCTAGCAACAGGTTAAAGCGATAGCCGGGCAACGCTCAGGATGGAGATCTTTCAAGTCGGCCCTTCGTGGGAGGTGTACAGGATCCATAAGTAAAAAAGTAAGTTGGATTGGATTTGAACTGGATTTGGTTTGGATTTGAATTAGATTTGGATAAGATTTGGATTGGATTTAGATTGGATCTGGATTGGATTTGGGTAGAATATGATTGGGTTTGGTTTGGATTGGATTGCATTTGCATTGGATTTGAGTTGGGATTAAGTTTGAATTTGAGTTGGATTTGGATTGGATTTGGATTAGATTTGAATTGGGTTTGGATTGGATCAGGTTTGGATTTGAACTGGATTTGGATTGGATTTGAATTAGATTAGAGTTGGTTTTGTATTGGATTTGGACTGGATTTGGATTGGATTTGCATTGGATTTGGTTTGAATTTGAGTTGGATTTGGATTGGATTTGGATTAGATTTGAATTGGATTTGGACTGGATTTGAATTGGATTTGGGTTGGATTTGAACTGGATTTGGATTGGATTTGGATTAGATTTGAATTGGATTTGGACTGGATTTGGATTGGATTTGGATTGGATTTGAATTAGATTTGAGTTGGGATTTGGTTTGTATTTGAGTTGGATTTGGATTGGATTTGAATTAGATTTGAATCTGATTTGGACTGGATTTAGATTGGATTTGAACTGGATTTGGATTGGATTTGAATTAGATTTGAATTGGATTTGGATTGGATTTGGATTGGATTGGATTTGCATTGGATTTGAGTTGGGATTTGTTTTGGAGTTGGATTGAATTTTGATTGGATTTGTATTGAGACATGGATTGGATTTGGATTGACTTTTCATTGGATTGGATAAGGATTGGATGTGGGCCCTCTTTAGCCGTGCGGTAAGACGCGCGGCTACAAAGCAAGACCATGCTGAGGGTGGCTGGGTTCGATTCCCGGTGCCGGTCTAGGCAATTTTCGGATTGGAAATTGTCTCGACTTCCCTGGGCATAAAAGTATCATCGTGTTAGCCTCATGATATACGAATGCAAAAATGGTAACCTGGCTTAGAAACCTCTCAGTTAATAACTGTTAAAGTGCTTAATGAACACTAAGCTGCGAGGCGGCTATGTCCCAGTGTGGGGATGTAATGCCAAATAAGAAGAAGAAGAAGAAGAAGGATGTGAATTGGTTTAGTAATGGTTTAGAGAATCAATAGTTTTAAACAGAGTTAACTGAGCAGCTTTAGGACAGCGTCAATGTTTTATAGCTACAAATAATAAATTCACAGCTGTTAAAGGTGTTTAAACAAATTCGCCGGTATGAAATAAGAATACAATTAAATTTGTAAAAAAAAACAAATAATTTGGTTATCAGATATTCATGAACGATTTTTATTTTAGAATTTGTTAGTGCATGCAATCTTAGAATTCAAGGAGACTTGATCCCTTTTTATGATATACTATTTTGTGAACTGCAAGACGGTGTCACTTGAGCACAATTATCTACACAAAACTCGTATACTTTACACGAATACACAACTATTTATTTGCACAACTGTATCCGGTACTTTCCCGAGTATAACTGCTCTTTTTCTACCTTCTGCGTATTCAGGCTACTATGATCATTTTCCACTAATCCATCTTCGACCCTACAATCCCTCTTTGCTTTTATTATATTAGTGTGGTATATAATCATTATGCCTAATGGGCTGACTTAACGGATCTGACGAGCAAGGTGAGTCAATATTCTTCAGATGGGTTACATACAACTCGTCGATACTCTTTTCCCGATACACACGAAAGAACCGCCTACTCTTCGAACTACTTCACATTCCTCTAGTGAGAAATCAGTGTCCAGTTTGTTGTTTTTCCTTATTCTTTTAGCCAAAACTCGATCTCCTACTTCGATGTCGCGCTTCCTAGCTTTTCTTCGGTTATCTGCATAAATTTTACCTTTTACTTTGGAAACTTTCTCTCAATTACGTATTTCTCCGTCTTGTAGTGCCATTATAATTATTTAATCCTACCTTTAATCATCGTCGCCAATTGTAACATTTGGGTACCGTCAACTGGGGGGAAGCTGATCATTTTTAAGACAAAACATGCAATAACAATGTGTGTTTACATTTTAAATCGAAACAAATATTTTCAAAACATGTACTGCTATACGTTGCAATAATCAACAACTTTAGTTTTCTGAAATGCGTTCGCATTTATTAAAATAAATTAAATTATCACACAGTTTTTGAGTAATCTGGTTTGGGGTGAAGTTGATCAAGACAGCTCTACTAAAATCATTATGACCTAGTAGTCAAAATACCCTACGTTATTTGTATAAATGTTGAATTTACTACGTAAAGAAGTCTACGAAGTCAATATTTGAAACGAAAATAGCGTCATTTATGACTATCTCTCACTTTCTTCCACAAAATACATTTTCATGGTTATAATCGAAAAACTCGGATTTCTACCTAGCGGTAACATTACTTGAACGGAGAATACTGTTGACTACCGTTTCATAAAAAAATTTGGCACTTTTGACTGACACTTCAACTGATCATCTTCACCTCAATGATCATCTTCCCCCCAGTTGACGGTACTTCAAGACGGTGTCACTTGATCACAATGAACTACGCAAAACTCGTATACTTTACACGAATACACAACGCTTTATTTGCACAACTGTATCCGGTCCTTTCCCGAGCATATCTGCTCATTTTTCTACCTTCTGCGTATTCAGGCTACTATGATCATTTTCTACCAATCTACCGACTCACCGACCCTACATAATAGTCGAACCTTCTCAATCTCGCTCGGGTTGTTTTTGTTTTTCAAATTGTCAATCCTTTATTTGATTGCAGCATCGCACTCTAGATTGATTTGTATTTGAACTTGATGGTTTTCTTCAGAACTCATAAAAACGTAGTATTTTTACATTTTTTAACTTTCCCAACGAAATGTTTTATCTTTTAGTATAGGTATATAAACACAGCTTATCAAAAAACGAATTGATTAGTTAGCAAATTTTGCAAATCGGTCCATCCGTTCGTGAATTATATTGCCTCAAAGAAAATGTAAACTCATTATATACAGAAAAAGAAGATACTCAATAATTCATTTTTCGAGCCAATCTTTCATCAAATTTAACAAATCTGCAAATAATTGGACACATGAGAACAATTTTTCTTCGCCAAATTTGTGTATGGGTGAATATTGAGGGATCATGCGTCTCCATATTGATTTAACATCCTTAAATCCAAATATCCTAAAATTGAGGAAGAATGTTAACATTTTTATCAGTACACACCATTTTGTATATCTATGGCTCTGTGCTGTGAGAAAATTATAGTATTTGGTCAATATTAGGAGAAGATAGGAAGAGGCGGTTACACAATTAGGTGAATCAACTGAATTTGACGACTTCAATGTTTTATGACAGTCACTTACCTATTTTTTATGCAACATCACGACTTGTCTCATGGCGCCATATAATACGCATATGATTCCAAGCGTTAAAGCTCAAATAAAATGATAAATGTTGTCTGATCATTTGCCAACTAGGCCCATTTGAACATTTGGCATGAACTCATCGATGATATCGCATTACTCACAAATATTTACATTCCAAAGATTATCACCTCACGCTGGTCCAGTAATCGTGTAACACTTGTGCTCACTCCATACATTCAGTTTCAATAAAATTAAAATCAATACGATCCTGTTGCTTACAACCAATAATATGCATATGGATTGACTTACCTTTCGAGTGCGAATCTTCAACGCCAGCGACGAAGCCGACTCCATCAGTATCAGGTTCCGGATCGGGGGCATCTTCTGCCCATGCTCGCCGTAGATCGTCCTCAGAAACCATCGCACCAGCAGTACCAGGAACTTGTGACTCACGTTCAGAACCGTTTTGCCCAGGCTGTGCGGTTTTCGTGTATCTACGAAGCTACTCGTAGACGGCTGCTGCTTTTGATCCCCGTCCATTCCGGTCCACGCATTCAAACCCCTCAGCAATGATTTCGCTTTGTACCGCAGCCGTTCTCGCAGTCTCATCGAATGTGTGCCGTTGTTGTTGACTTGATGGCTCGTTGGTAGTCGAGAGGCGACTACTAGTGACCGCGTGCACTTAGACCAGCTGACCAGGGGAAGCGGTGAACTAAGTGGCAATTGCGCTCCGCTGCTCAGTCTCTCACGCTCTCGCGGCGCAGAGAACTGGATAAGGCTGGTTATCGTGTCGGTCTCGGTCGGCACTGTGTCGGGAAGAAGAAAGGTATGAAACAATGAGATAGGAGTAAATAATTATTGCACTTTTTATTTCATACACTGTTTGACTGGAAAAGTACTTTGGTCGAACGCGAACCGCGAAAGGAATATATTCTACGGCGGTTTTGCAAGTTGTCGTCCACACAATTAGGTCTGGTTGATTGCATAGAGCTGGTAGATGTTTTGGTCGATGACCTGTTTATTTTAGTTGTCTGTTCGCAAGTACAACATGTTACATCATGAAACGGTTCCGTTGCGGTTAAGTTATATCCGGGCCTTTATACACGATCCAACATTCTTGGAAAATGGATTACTGAGCTGTTCTTTTTTAAATTAAAGTGTAGCCTTTCAAATTTAGGATTCTGTAAATAAAGAAAACGTACGAATGTACCAATGACAATTTGTCTAGGTATATTTTTGTTTTTCTATTACAACAAAGTTAACAACCTAAATACTATAATTTCGCAGTGGAAACCTCGGAGTTGCATTCGACAAAGTCTGGTTGATTACTATTGAATTTGATAACCATCGGCCGTTGCACCGTTGTAAAGTAGTTATGAAGAAATTAGTATACTTTTAAAATTGCTGCCTCGCATCGCAGCTTAGTGTTCTTTAGGCACTTTCACAATTTTTAACTGCGAGGTTTTTAAGCCATTTTCGCATTTGTATATCATAAGGCTAACACGATGATACATTTTGCCCGAAAGTTTCCTAGACCGGAACGGGAATCGAACCATGCCACCTTCAGCGTGGTCTTGCTTTGTAGCCGTGCTTCTTACCGAACGGTAAAGGACTTTTTTACGTGAAAAAAAAACAACAATATAATCCACCTAGCGATGATGGTGTCTTTCTAGCTCGTTTGGCTTCGCCTTAGAATCCTAAAAAGGATCGAAAGGATCGGTTCATCCGACAATCCGAGTTTTTTTTGTGTTAAATTTTCATAAGCGCCAATGTAATATACGACTGAAGTGTTCCCGACGAATTGTTAAAAATAATGGAATAATAATAGCTAGCTGACAAGTAACAAGTGAAAACCGTTTCACTAAACAAACTCTAAAATATTGTTTGTTCGAACATAATTTTCTGATATTTCAATTATTTTATATTTACTCTAAATGTGTTTTAGTTAGTTGTTACAATATATCTTTGTTGTTGAATACTTATGTGCTGAAAATGAAACTTTTATCAAAAGAAAGGTCTAGAGACCCGACAGATTTTTAGCCATTTGTAATAAAATCTTTTGCAACAACTCTGACTCACAAAGACGCGAGCTAGTAAACAATCTAATCTATATAGGTTTTTGCGTTATCACAGTAACGAAGCAGCTGCTAGTT
>NW_026942642.1:0-15513 GCF_024139115.2 Armigeres subalbatus
ATGCTATAGAATCAAGCAGATTATATTTCAAATCCAACAATATTTTTGCTCCAGTTCAATCAAAGTTAATTTGCCTATTTCCGAGATTAAACCCACCCGACTTGGACGTTAATTTATAATGTTATGAAAACTCGTAATGACGAATATGTACGTTATGTGGAAGAATGTTGATTTACGGAAAATGTATTGAGGTAACCACTTTCGATGGGACTCAAACCCTTGACCCAACAGTACATGAACTGGTTTTGAAATAACACTGAGTTAAATTATTGCTCCATGTAGTTCAGCAGTGCTGGCAGAATAAATGATTTTTGCATGTGGTTTGGTACTCAATCTTCGAAGCATTATAACTTTTTTCGTGGACGAACCAGCAACGTGCCTTCTTCTTGAAGATTTTCGGCATCGTTTGGGTTATACTTTACCGTAATGTACCACTTGGTTTACCGATGAACTGAAACCTCTAGTAGTAGAAATGCAAAAATATGCGTTCTCCCATGCAAATTTCCTTTGGAAACTTCAAACGCGATGCGGAAAAGCAGGCAAGCAACCAATCGGTCCCCAAATTCTGCACAGTTATTCAGGACCCAGAATAAAGCAAAAAACCATTGATTTGAAAAATTACCGCGACGCCCCACTCTAATATACATGTTTGTTTTTTAGCAATGCTATAGTATCTTTTTTTAGTAAAGTGATGTATAATTTTGATTTTGAATTTATCTGCTGAATTGCGTGGCACATTTGTTCTTTGAAAATACTGTCTAATGTTATGCAGAGACATTGTTAAGTCAATAGTTTCGCAGTGTTGATTAATAAACAGCCATCCATTCGGTTGAGAATTTAAATTTGAAAATAATTTGTTCAGCAGTGGTTGGTTAAAAATAATGTTCTATATCAGAAGTAGCCGAGAAGGTATGTAAAAGTTAAATTTCGATAAAATTTCAGTTGAATCAACACGTTGAGAAACTATATCGTTAACTAAATGAAACCGTTGCACATTCTCGACGCTCTTTCAAAGTTTGTATATTTATAAGCTGAGACGAGACCTGCAAAGAGGAAAAATGCAACTTCAGCTGCTGCCAGTCAACTGCTGTCTACCCGAACTGTCCAGGTGCAACCCAACAGCTTTTTAATTAAGAAAAGTATTGGTATCCCAAATAAAATATTCCACATCATGTTTGTTTTACCAAGACTTTTTACTTTAACGAGTATTCCAAACCTTCCGTTTAGCTTGTTGTAATCAGTAATAAACCTATGTTTTATTTCCGGTATAAAAATCCTTTGCGAAAACCGATTAACTATTTCGTGAATTGGATACACTTTTATTGTGCTCAGAAGAAGGTCTACCTGGGGCTTAGGTGAAAACAGTCAAGTAAATGTGATTAGAAACTCGATGGTCAACTGTGATGAAAAGAAGAACCAAGTGTCAAAAAACAAAGAAAAAAAGAAAGCAGCGACTTTGCAGGTCTCGTCTCAGTTTATAAGCATGCAACGTGCTTCGCATAAGATGGAAGAGGAAATGACGTCCAACCTAATTTACGAAGGTAATATAATAGAAATTGTTTTGTACTGACTCTATTCTTTCTTCATGTGTGGTTGTATAAGCGACCATACAATGCTACAATATTCCAGTATAGATCATTACATATAAGAAATATATAGTGTTTTTGATTGTGTAGGGATCCTGAAAGTTGAAGCAAAAACGCTGATAAAGCCTAGCATATTATTAGCACAGCAGATGTGGATTATTGTTATAGTGATCAGCAAGAGAGTTAGTTTCTGAATCTAAAATCCTCCTTAAATCCTAACCTTTCATTGTCTTTCTGAGTGTTGTTCCCTCAATACAATTTGGCTGTATTTGGTGTTATTCTTTTGCTGCTGAATAGTATTATTTTGCATTTCTTAACGTTCAGTTGCAATAGGCTTTTATGCACCATGTATCGGGTATGTGTATTTCATTCTAGGAGAATATGATTATGTCGTCTTCATTTTTTATTTCCGTAGCTTTATGTCATTGGCATAAATTAAAATCTTTGTATATTTTGAAAATGATGGTAATGTCATTTATATAGAATATAAATAAAAAGAGGGCCAAGATGAGAGCCTTGTGGAACTCCTGAAGTGACTTGAATGGGATTAGTTTCTTTCCGTTAAATTTTATTGTTTGTTTGCGACGGTCTGTGAGATAAGATTCAAGCCATCTAAAGAGTCTAAACTCCAGTTCAATTTTTTGCAATTTGAAGAGTAACATTAGAATGTCTATGCGATCAAACGCCTTGTACTAAAGTCAGTGTATAGAGCTTCACGTGATTACCATTATCCGTTGCATTGAGAGAATGATCAATGAATTCTAATAAAGTTGTGGCGGTAGAGCGACCTTTGAAAAATCCAAAGCACGTTGGTTAAAATTCTCCGTAAATATGTACTTTGACTTCTGGTGGAAGTCCCGATAAAATTTCTTCTGCAGTTTTTAAAAACTTTCATAAGATGTTGTTTGCGCATGTTCCGGTGGAAATACACAGAGGAGAAAACATGGGTTTCCCCTGCGTCATTAGATTTCACCCAAACATGCTCAAAGTTCTTCTGCATTTTTGGTAGTTATTATTTCTGAATCAAAATTGCTAGAGATTGCGATTAGAACTCCACCGCCATGAGCTTTTTTTATTCTAAGAAATCGCGATCGTCCCTGAATACGTTAAAGCTGCTTCCAAAAGAGTTCTTCACTATTCACGCTTTCATCCCAGCTGGTTTCGGTTGCCAAAATAACCGAGAAGGACGAGCTTAAGATGTTATTATGAATTTCCTACATTTTAGCTGAGGCTTTTCGTACGATTGAAATTTTGACGGTAAATCAAAACTTCAGTGGCATTCTGTTTTGATGAAGAACTTTGTTGTTGGAAGCTTACGTTGGTTGTTAAAATATTTACCCTGATTGTCGATGAGATAATGCTTCCTTTCTTCCAGCCGAAGAAAGCGTCCTTACTTACGAAAATTTCCGGCGGAAGGTGAGTGGTACCTCGTTGTGCTCTCCCGTAATAGTTGCAGGCGATGTGTCCGCTCGCTGGACAATTATTATCGGTATGACTGTAGATCAACTGCAGCTTCTGCTGGCCCAATTCCGTATTCCTGATGTACTTGTACGCCTGCGCATTGCGAGGATTCGTCAGCAGGAGGAGAAAGTTGGACGACGATTCAACTCATGCCGACTGGAAGAAGCCACGGTAAAATGGTCCTTCGTGGAAGAACTGGAGATATTCCGGAAGGTGGTAGCGTGGAAGACCAGAGGGCCGCCATCACGAACGCCTTCATCACCACCAGCGAGAATAATCATCTGGACGAACTACGCACTTGGAGAATACAATGGATCACTAATAAGACCTGGAGGAAGACAGAAAAGCGAAGAGACGCCAAAGCCGCTATAGGGCGAAGAAAAACCATAAGGAGCCACTTTGAACAACTTTTTCAATACAGGCCATTACCACCTCGGCATGATATAGGGACACAGCAGAATATTTTTCGTCTGTTCGTCATAGTCTCGAAAACCAATAAAAAGACACTTTTTGTAAAAACTCATACGTAGAAAATCGTAGCTCAGGGAGAAACGTTTTGCATGGTAGGATTTCTAACCAAATGTATGTTGCTTTCGTTGGTTTTAGCCCTACGACGATGGACGGAAATACCTGCCGTGTCCCTACTTAGGATCCGACCTATAACATGCGTCAATACCGAAGCACTATCACTGCCAGAGATTCAAACAGCCATCCAAAGCATAAAATGTAACAATGTCTTGGCCGAGATGCTGAACCCATGACATCCGATCAACTACTGCATTGTTAATTTTGTAATAAATGGGACACCGCAACTTTTCCGGTCGATTGGATGCATCTTAGAGAAGGTGCCCAAAAAGGGTGACCTGATTGTAAGCGATAACTGGCGATTTATCATGTCGTTGTGTACTATTCTCTTAGTTTTATGGAAAGTTATCCTGTGTCCCGGATTCAGGAGAAGATCCATGCGACTCCACGGCAGCATGCCGCAAGAACCTGTGAACAATATTGTCCCGCTCTATTTATCATTCGGAATAGGTGTCAACGTATTCGAAGAGTCCGCTTTGCTTAGCAGAATTTATTGATTACGAAAAAAACCGATCGTCTCAATCCTTATGAAAATATGTAGGCGCCTTAGAGACGCAAAGGGGTTCCTAGAGAGAAGTCATCGGGCTTATTACGCATCAGGGGCTAGTCCGACCCCATCCGGGTCGTAACAGGTATGAGGCATGGATCTATTCTATCACCGCTCGTAATAGACAAGATTCTGGTAGATGCGATTGACCGAGAACCAAACCATGGGCTGCTATGGCAGCCTATAATCATGGAGCACCTGAGCGACTTCGAAATTATGGATGCGTTGCATTTCTAGCTCAACGGCACTCTGATATGAAGAGTAAGCTCAACTTCCTTGAAGGGCGCTCCTCTTCCAGGGATGGGAACGGTTGAGATTTCTTTTTATCATTCATTCTGCCACGCAGTAAAATAAAAACAAAACCACGGCAGCCACCTTGCAGCATACGACCAACCACATGATTTTATTATTTTCTCTCCCACAATTAACATTTCTGTACGCTCATTTCAAGATGTATGACCGTTTTTGGTAGTAAATGATTATTTCATTATAACTTGCTCATTTTAGAGACTAGGAACTAATTAAGTGGTACCAACGACTAGCTTATTCTTTCTAAGCTTTGCGCCACACCATCAAAACCCGATTTTGTTCTGTTTGCGCTGCGCTGAACCGAAACAAGAAATCTCATGCAAATGCTGAACACACCGACGGCTCGACTCTCACGCAGCAGTAAAACAAACAGTTTGCCTTATCAGCAAAAAAAAAAAAATGTCACAATAAAGGCGTACATTTTTTGGAAAACTGTTTCAGCTTTGTAGGGGTGCATGAAATTTGACCGGATAAAATGTAAACATTCGCATAATCACAGTGTTTTACTGGCCATTTCCCAACTTTGCAGTCCTCTTCAGCAACCAAATCAGCACGTCAACAAAACCAAATCGTTGGATGTAAACACGACGACTGCTTTCAGTTTCATGAAAGTAGCCTGTGAAATCAGCGGAGGGAGTTGCAGCGAAACGAGGAAATGTTAGACGCTCAGTAACTGGCTACCGGAGAAGGTTTCTCTTTGAGAAGCGAGACGCGATCCGGAAGGTCGAAGATGGCGCTGTCGGTGAGAGGTCGAAGAGTGAACCGGACCCAGGCGGTGGAGAAGTGCCTGCAACCTTCTAGGAAGACAAACACGCAGCAGCAGTCATGCATGTTAATCGTTAATTTATCGTTATCGCCGATAGAAGTTGATTGTGATCAACGTTATCGGTTGCTTACGACAACGATGAATCAACTGAATTCTCCTTAACTTTCAAGGACCTGAAAGTAACATTTTTTTCATGATTTAATTTCAATAGCGCAATCAACAAAACAACATGCAAGCTTTGATTGCGGTACTCAGAATCAATTCATGAAAAAAATATTACCGTCACTGAATGCTTAAGCGAAAATTAATATCGAGTTCGATAATTTAACGTAAGTTAACTCGATAATTTTTGCGATAATGGGGTTACTAGATTACATGAATAAGGTTGGTGTAAAATTTTGACGAAGAAGCCGAGAATGAAACAAATTGTTTGCAGCTGGTTGATGAGAGTTAACGAATTTTGATTGAAGCAGGGCACTCTGAAATGATTGCTTAATGCCTGCTACTCTACGAAACAATGAGAAGGTAGGGTGCTCTGTTGGTGGTTTAGTGTTTTTCCAATAAGAAGATCGCGGAAATTCGCACTACCCTGGCGGACTTAATTCTCTGATACAGTGACACTTAAATATAAGTACGCTTTTAATGAGAGAGCATGACGACTTTCCTTTGCTAATCCTTATCGTATTAGTAAGAATATTCACCTGGAATCAATCGGAACCCTTGAGAAATATATTGGGATCCAAGCACTAGAAGTTTAACAATTACAGCAGTCTTTATTTATTATATATTTAAACTTTTTGGCAGCACCAGTACCGAGAAAACATTTTCTCGACGAGTTGGTGGACCATTCTTCTCATACCTAATTCAATATGATTTGGTTAGATTCAAGGGTTTGATCTAAACTATGAGTCATAAAATATCTATATAACTTCGTGCTCCGGATCTTCCAATGAAATTTTATTAATCATGCTAGATTAAACATAAGAGTATAGAGTGGGTATTAAAAATCCTCTCAGATTCTCTACTGTGTACAGCTTTGCGACTCTGTCAGAACTTTGTGATTGAACGGAATAATGTTTTGGTCAATTCGATGACCTCTTTGAATCTCAATTTAATTCAGGCGTTCCTGAATATTGTAAAGGCGATACAATATTTTAAAAAGTAGATATTGCAAATTCAACTTATTTTGCTTGAATATTTGCACTTTGAACTATAGTACATGTTACAGTTAACTCGATAAGTATCAATAAATCAACGAATACTCGATAACGATAACGTTAATTCGCGCTCACTTTATCGTCGCTTGAAGCATTATCGTAAAAGCGTTATCATTATCGAAGTTGGCGTTAAATTAACGATGATAAGTTGTCGATTAACAACCAATTAATCGATTAATCATGATTCATGATCCCGGCGGGCCAGGACGTGGTATTACATGTATCTCGAAACAGCAGCTAGCGGCTCGGAAAGCAGTGTCCCAGCCAGTGGTGCGATTCTTAGTCTCAGTGACTGAGACTTACATAAGATATTGACATCGTGCCTTTTCACACTCACTTCCTAACGTGGTAGAAAACTAGAAAATAGTTATAGCAACAATCCGAGATAAAACAAACAGAAGACCTTTTCTCTCGTCCTTTTTACAACCCACAGTGACAGTCCATTCAGTTCGCTCGCTGGTGCGTGAAAGTGACGGTCCTTTATAAATGCATGGGTGAATTGAAAGTCACTTGAAAGAAAAAGACAGGAAATTTGTGCCAAATGATCATCAGCTTATCAGCCCGCTGTTGGCAGACCGAGTTTGCTAAGCTATTCCTGCTTTGTCTTTCGGACTGGAAAAAGCAGCATCATAGACAAAGCAGGGTAGAGAAAATACAAAACAAAATAATCGCACTCAGCAGGCATTGTTGATAGAATTGCACCACTGGTCCCAGCACCTTCCGAAGTTTCATAGAGAGCCAAGGCAGGCCCTGGCCGCTGTTTATCAGTATAGAGAACTTGGAGAACTTGCAGCGGCTGCAGGACTGTCTAAATACAGGGGAGACGCGCACTCAAGGCGGTTAGAGTCAGCTGGATTTCCGGTTCCGGATGTTATTTGCGATCTGAGGAATCGTTTCGAAAGGCCGGAGAAGTTGCTGAAGACGGTGCTGATAAAAGTGAAGGAATGCTCCTGCGCCGAGATTTCGATTAATTTCGAGATTGCAATTGAAGCAACTATTGCGATTATCTTGAAGCTGTACAGCTCAGAGGCCACCTGAACAACCCGATGCTGGTACAGGAATTGGTCGACAAGCTACCATAAGTTATAAGCTCGACTGGATTCGGATACGCGTGGAAGCTGGTTAAAAGTCCGGATATGTAAGTTCCCCTTCACCAGAGTGCTCTGCCGTTTCCGAGAAGGCGCGATCGCCTTCGGAGGTGACATTCAGGAAATGTACCACCAAATCTGCATGAGATCGGAGACCAAGCAGGCGCTGAGGTCCTGTTCAGGTCAAGTAGCGATGAGGCCCCTGAGATGTTCGTGATGGGCGTAGCGACTTTCGGATCACGGCGTGTTCGCCCAGCTCGGCGCGAAGTATGTGAAGAATGTCAATACTGCCCGGGCGAATTCGCGGAGAGGTCAAACGTCATTACGTGGACGACTACTACGACACCGTGAAAGAAGCGATCCACAGAGCCTGCTGTGGGGTTTGAATGAAATACCTTCAGCGTGTTATAATAGATTCACACATCAGCGTGTCAATCGGCGAGAAGCAATGTGATTTGCCCTCTTCTAGTCAGACCTATCGCGGCGTGCACACGCATCCACGGGAGTCGCCGTCATAACTTTTGTTCCGGCCATTTTGGGGCTACACATTTTGGCGATCCTGCCAGTCGATTTTTTGGATACTGTCGCTTCAGTTCATGAGGGTGAGTTTAATTCAAGGGGTTAAATTAGCGAGCAGGTGATACTCAGCACCAGTTTGCAAAATCACCAAAGACGCGTCTCGAAGACCGTCAGAAAATGGTTTATGGTTGCTAAATCACCAGACGCGTCTCGAAGACCGTCGGCAAATGGTTTATGGTTTGCTAAATCACAAGACGCGTCTCGAAGACCGTCAGAAAATGGTTTGTGGTTTGCTAAATCACAAGACGCGTTTCGAAGACCGTCGGAAAATGGTTTGTGTTTGAGGAAATCACAAGACGCGTCTCGAAGACCGTCGGAAAATGGTTTGTGGTTTGCTAAACCACAAGGAACGCATCTCGAAGACCAATCGGAAAATGGTTTGTGGTTTGCAAAATCCACAAGACGCGTCTCGAAGACCGTCGGAAAATGGTTTTATGGTTGCTAAATCACAGGGCCCGTCTCGAAGGCCGTCAGAAAATGGATTGTAGTTTGGAAATCACAAGACGCGTCTCGAACCGTCGGAAAATGGTTTGTGGTGTGCTAAACAGGGTTCTATATCGTCGAAGCGATAAAAGGAAAATGAATTTTTGTAAAACTTCATTGCACTCTAGCTGGTGTTGCTTTCATTACAGTTGATTCATTCTTTATAATGAATTCATTATACGCCACTTCTTGTATGAGGTGAATCCTCCGGAAATCATTTCAGAATTCATTTTCTTCTAAGCTCTTTCCAATTGAAATGGAATAATACTTCAAATGAAAAGCGTGAATGATTCCTGAACCTGATTCATCGAAGGTAAGCATATCTTCGTTCCAAACGAGATGAAATTTACTTGAAGTGAAGCAGTGATTTCCCTGAGGGATGATACGAGTTTTTACCTTCCCGACAACTTCCAAGCGACAAATTAGTAGTACCACCTGCTAGCATACGCATTTATAATATGCTGATTTCAGGCTATTAAATGTAACATCATTCTAAAATCGAAGTTTTGATACGAGGCCCGGTGATCCAATAGTGTTACATACCAATCGAGCTGGCTTAGAGAATTTAGCCTGTATGTGTGTATAAATTTCAAATAATGTAGACGTACTTCTTCGAACTTAACAGCGAGCCTTTGCTCATAAAATAAAAAATTATTGTTGCAAATTGAAATTTAGAATGGAAATCGTTCGGAATTCTAGATTCGGAGTCTTCGGCGTTTGCAATGGACACTTTTAGGAAATGGAAGCTCTTATGATTTTCCAAAAGAGTTCGGAGTTCTTTATGGAATTTATCCAGAAAATTCTTCGAAATTTCTTTGGGGTATCTTCGATAAAATTCGTCGTTAGCTTCAAGCATCATCTTTCCCTGGAAATTAAAAATCAGAAGGCACGACAGATTTTAAAGCAATGGCGCTGCAACAATATCGGTAGTGATGCACATTTCGAATTCTGAGGGCTGTGCGAAGGAAACAACCCGGTCTTTGCGTCCTTTATTCTCGTGCTAATTGCTGGTCACACCGAGCCCACTCGATTAAGTTTTGTTTTGGTCTGCTTATTCCATTCTACATGTCACCCGAAAAGTTCATTCCGCGTACCAATGTTGCCGGTAGAAGCAATCTGTTGTGATTTTCTAAAAATTTCTAAAATTAGCATACTGGCTCTGATTTACGCGCCGGGTCCCATGCGCCGTAGGAATGGGCGTTTTTCAGAAATATATCGATACCCGCGAATCGATGTTTTTTATTATCGAAGCATCGATGCCGAAAAATGTCAATGGCCTTTGAAACATCGATATTCCGATATATCGATACGCCCAAAAATTAAGAAGCTGAAGCAAAAAAATGGAAACTTCAGTTTCCCATTTCAGATTATCGAATCACACGTCAAAGATTCGCTGTTTTTAACAGATTGTTACTAATGTACTATGTTTTTATTTTGAAAAATCGAAATCCGATATCATGGCAACAAAAATCGATACGGTAAAATATCGAACATAAAAAAATCATTACAAAAATATCGATTAATCGGAGTGAAAATATCGATTCCCCGATATATCGTATCGGTATCGCCCATTCTCCTAATGCGCCGAGTTGTGCGCCATGCAAAAGCGTAAATAAACCAATATCAAACAGATGCGGAGTTTTCAGTAAGCTTTTTCACATTCGCTTCTCAGGTATGCATATATTGTCGTCCTTTTACGAAAAGATGTTCGTTAGTGAAAGTGTTCGAGGTTTGGTAGTTTTTGCTTTTCAGCTGCGTTGCGTTCAGTTTATTGATTCAATGGATTTTTAGTAGTGCAAGTGTGTTAAATTTGTGATGTAATGTTCTACACTAAAATTGAGTAAGTACCACAATATGACCAAATACATTAGCGGCGCTTTATTCACGGCGAGGCAGAGGTGAATAGGCAAAATACTAGAATATCTCGAGAATCACAATACACTAGCCAGTCATTATAACCCTATTTTTGTTGTTGACATTCCATTCACAATGTTAGGATATTAACACCTGGCAGCTATGTATTAAGATTCCAACTCCACTTTGGTACTATTATTGTTTTTTAAGTATTATGATTTGAATTTAAAATGAAAATCAGCAGTAACAAAATTCTAGTTACACTTCTTTCTTTGCAGGCTCCACAATACAATTTGAACATTACAAGCAGAAAAATGATAATCGAAAAAAATCTCCACGGGAAAGCATACGCAGAAAGTTTCAAAACACTTTCCAAACTGTTCTTAAAACAATTTAATTAAAAACGTTAAGCAGTACGGGGTTGGAGCTTTTTCATCTACTGTATAATTAACAAAATATTTCTATTCGAAATTTTATTTTATGATATTACACTTAATACACAGTATAAGAGAAATCCAACCCTGTACTGCTTACCGTTTTTTAATTAAAATGCTTTTAGAATTTTTTAGGAGAAAAACTTCCCCGTATGCTATCCCGTGCAATTTATTCCGATTATCATCTTCCAAACAATTCTTCATCATGCAACATCAAAGCGCCAATTGATCTGATTCTGTAAAATGCGCGTACGGTACCCGTAATTTTTTGTCCTTAAAAATCCTTGACAAGTACTTAGACATTATTTATAATACCCTAGAAACACAATCCGGACTTATTTGGTTGCAGCAACTCAAATGTGACTAAATTCAATTGTATAAGGGTCACAGAAATTTTTGTGAAACTTGTGTGCTACTTGGGTAAACCACAGGCGGTAAAAGTTGTTTCATTTAGTATTATTTACAAAAATAAAATGAACAACTAAAATTTTCAATTTTTCTGGGGTGACAAAATCGGGTCAAAAACGTGACAGAATCGGGACGTGATAAAATCAGAGGTGGGCTTGTAATCCGGGTAGTGACAAAATCAGGATCGACACTGTATGTACATTATGTGGCATTTTGATTTGAAAAATGTATTCAGGAAGTCACGCTTCCCTTTGATGGAACTCGAACCCACGACCCTACAAGAACATTGTAAATTTATGTCCAAGAATCCGTTAGTTTGAATACCGGAACATACGCAATTAACTTTGATTGAACTGAATATTTTGTTGTTTTCTCCGAGTTGTGTAAAATGCATATAGAGTAACGATGGTTATTTGGACATCTGAATATATTTTGGACTTTTGGCAGTATTTTGTTTATTTTGTAACATAAATATGGTTCGAAATGTGATAATGAACGAGGCAAAACAGACACATAATTCCTATTTATTTATGAAACGCTAAGTAGAAAAACACGCAAAATATAGCCAAAAGTCTAAAATATATTCAAATGTCCAACATGCATCATTTACCCTATACAGTTTCTCAAACAAATGATTGATTTATTATTAGAGGATGATTTCTATCCAATACACTGCGCGACTGTTGTCACTTATTTCCAAATGGGCATTTGAACCAAAACTATGAAGTAAAAATCTCGATGTATGGCCAGGACTGACCCGAGTTTGTCACTCCCCGAGTTTGTCTACCCCCGATTTTGTCTACCCCCGATTTTATCACGTTTGCGACCCGATTTTGTCACGTCTTCGACCCGATTTAGCACCCCAAAAATTTTTGAAAATTTTGGTCATTTTTTTATTTTTGGCAAATAATACTGCGACAACGTTGATTTCCATGAAATAACTTTCACCGCTAGTAGTTTATTATGGATGACTTCTGCAAGGTAGAATTATCTGTTTCCCATATTAATAACAGCCCGTATATTAATCTCAACCGTCGATAAACCAAATAAAAAATCAATTTGATTACAATTTCTCACATCGTATGTACACAATATTAGATAGACCACCTTCTCCAATGTTTGGAATATTATTTGAAATTCCGTTTGAGTAATGTTTTAGGTCACAAGTCTCAAATTAATAAAAACAAAATTATAAAAAACATTTATTTTCATATTCCTATCTCTTGAACTGTGGATTTGACGCACTGCTCAATTACTACTAGCAGATTCATCTTGTTTTTCACATTGTTGTTTTCACCTCAATTTCAAGCTAAAACAAATGAATCCTTTCAAAATACACTTCACAACACATAGAGCACATCGTAATATTACTATAAATATAATCATGTTGAAAAACTAACGCGATTTCCTATATAGTTTGATATAGGTTTATTTCGAACAACGTCTAAATTATTCTTGTCCATGTTCCAAACTATTTACATGGCTTGCAACATCGGCAAGATTTGCCGACCTAGATTTTTATTTCAAAATGCTTGAATGAACTTTTACAAGGAATTCAACTCTTATGTTAATAAAAATAAGGTATATCGAAAAGTTAAGTTATGCCAAACATATATTTAAACTGATAAGTTGGTAAACTACAAAAAAAAACTTAAATTTCGTAATTATATTTGAACATAAATAAAAACATTGAAGAATTCGACATCACTGCAATCATATCCTTACGTATACACACGAGTAATAGTGTGCGTATTTTTATATTGGAAACGAATATTATTGATATAGGTACGAGCATAGGATTATGTTTTTTGAATGTTATTGAAATAGGTGCATAGCAGTGATGATGTTTTTTAGCTAAATACTTCTATAATGTGATAACAATTTCATTTTTGAAGTTACCAAATTGTTATCAATTAAAAATAATGACGTGAACCGAGCATAATTATTCTCATGTTTCTAGATTATTGGGTGAGAGCTAAATGCATTTCATATGCGCATTAACTTATTATTATTGATATAGGAACAGATACCCTACCTGGGAAGGATTCTATAAGCATTTTCGATAAGAAATAACTGGTACCGTTCACACATTTTGCCTTTCCAAAGCATAAATTGATTCATATTTGTGAAATGAAATAAAAAAATTAAAATATTTTTTTTACTTATTTTGTCACATAGGGTAAAACGACCTATTATGGAGGGGTCAAGCACCGCATCAAAACTGATTTCAAAAATTCTTTAAAAATTACCTGTTGGTCTTTTCCACATTGCAGTAGTCGAATAGGTTGCTCATTAACTATGAGTTTCATATAAATATTAAATCAATTGTGCTTAACTTAAGCTGTTTTGTTTTTGTACAGAAAAAACAAACTACCGCAATAATAGGTGCAATTGCCTATCGTTGCGACATTTTTCCAAGGTCAGATCCTATTGTTGCGGTATTGCATGTAATTCTTAGCAAATCGATACCCACAACAGCAATATGATCTTAACACTATCGCAATAATAGGCTCAAATTATTCGCATTTTTAATGAAAAATGTTGATTTCTCATAATTTTTGAGCAGAATTTTGTCGAATAAAAGCTGTTCTAGTCGTTAATTCGATGAGTTTTAGCGTATCCACAATTGTACTAATGCTATTATATCCAGAATGGACTATTTTAACACTACTGCAACATAAGGATATACCACAACGATGAGGACGTTTTACCCTACCCTGTTTTATCACCCTTAAATTCACCAGGGGTGATAAAATCGAGGTAATACTATATATGCGTCATAATTATACCTACATTTTTTGCAATAATACTGTGCAAATATAATCAATATAGTCCTGAAATAATTATTGCTAACATAGTCCAAACTTCGACAATTGCTTTTTCGACACCACACAACCATTTTATTTGGTCTCAATTGTATTTGTTCTTTGCGTGGAGAATAATTATATTAATGCGCTTGTAAACATTATTGATAAAATTTATCGATTTTTACCCGAGTAAAAGCCATATGTAGATTATTAGTAGTGTAGGAAATGCTGCAATTTCACCTCTTTCATTACTGTCAGTAAAAGGTGCTTGGTGGTGTGTCGTTTGCTGTTAAAAGCCGTGATCATTAAATGTGTCGATTCTACCCAGAATACATTAATTCTTGTCTTACTGATAGCAAAATATGCTACAAAACTCGCCAAGATCGAAACAGGAAATTAATTTCATCACCATTGTAATGCAGTTTATTTACCGAATTAAAAAAGCCGCGTAGCAAGGTACATGTTATAGGTAGAGGCACTAGAGGCCTCTAGTTATGCACAGAAAAAATAAAGAACCACAGAAAAAGGTTTAAAAACTCAACTTTGAGTACGAAGTTAAAATTTTAATTCAATAATGGGTTGTTTTCTTACTCCCCTCTCATGAATGATATTATAAACAAAGAGAGCTGCGCTTCGACCCAACGTATGTTGTTCCTTGTAAGAAGCCAAATTTGAGTTATTTTCACCATAGTCTCGAGTGAGTGAAAATAACGCAATTTGAGTTAGTGAAACTTCATAGTGGGTGAAAATTCAACACAGGAGTGAAGGCAAAATACTCACCGGATTTTTCGCATTTTACTTATTTTTGGCTTCTTCCACGCAAGGGCGGATTTGAGTGAAAGGAACCGTAAAGTGAGTTGTTTCGCGGTTCCGTGTAGGTATATTTCTTCCATATGGCAGCACTGATCAGCAACAAAAATGAATAAACTTGAAAGCGGAATATAGTATATATGGCATATACGATGGTATATATGTTGTTTCAGGGAATCCAATTTTGTTGGATGCGCATGCAAACGAGCAATATTGTAGTCCAGTTGAAACCCGAAGTGGGGAGCTAGCGAAGTTGGATTTTCTCACAATTCGTACGTTAAACCTAACTTCGGATGTTGTGCGCTGAATAGCGCTTCGCGATATGAAAACAGCGCACCACTTTGGTAGGTTTTAACCTTCACAGACTCTGAGAAAAATCAGCACTTGCTGTCCCCCAATTCAATTTCAACTAGATTGAAACAAAAAGAAAACCAACGATTAAAGCTTTGCTTTTTGTCCGGAGATAATAATGAACGATCCGAAAAAAATTCAAAAACTGTATCAGAGACACGACAGCAAATTCAGCAGCAAACTTGCGTATAGTGCGACAGTGTATGCGATTTCCATTTCGATCAACAA
>NW_026942643.1:0-1000 GCF_024139115.2 Armigeres subalbatus
TTGTTGCTGACGGTGAATAAAATTATTCTGTGAAACAAAGGTCACATGTTCGTCCATGCGTTGTATTACAAAAGTTTTTTATTCGAAAGGGCATATAAACTGAACTAATAAATATTTGTAAGGTCCTAGAGCTTTTCGTAGTTTGAAAACAGAGATATTTTTTTCCGTTACTGTCAGACAGATTTGAACTTAGATCAAACGAATTTATCTCAGAGAAACACAAACAGCAGCACCAACGGTATTAACAAATTCCAGGAACGCCATATCGCCATAAAAATAAACACAGAATTCGAGATGAGTTTCTCTAGCGTACCATGCCAAATCTGGCCTGTACCGAAAACCGACAGCATGGCAATGGAATTCAAAATTCCGCAACAGGAAGCGGACCGACGCTTGAATTATTCATGCTGGTCTGGTGGCTTTTTTTTGTCGTCGTTATGGACGTTGACCACCATCGGCATAGACGTCTACAAAAACAAATTTCAAAAACCTAAAGAGTTTATTACACATATGTACATATATATGTCCCATTTCGGTCACTTTGGGCCAAACTGGAGAGGGTGATTTAATCCGAAAACGAGCCGGACGGTGTTTTTTTCCCTCGGCTCTCACGTCGAAAAGTCGAAGGGCTTTCGGTGCCCACATCTGTTAGTAGGGATCTAACATGGAACGTGTATTCTGAGGCCCTTTTAAAATGCGGGTCATTTATGTAGGTAATGCACACATGTTTCAAATGAATTACAGGAACTTATAGAGGTTCAATGGGGTTCCTAAAAACAGCATCCATATTTTAGGATAATTTCTCTACCCCATCTTATTGCATTATATTCGGTGCTTCCTTCGGTAAACATTCGCACTGTGTTTAACTAGATTAGAGCTTGTATACAGAAGCAACGTTCTAATGCTTTTGAATAGAAGTTTATTGTAAATAACAAATAAAGTATTACGTAGAACCCGAAAAAAGCGTGGAGTCGTCTTACGTGTAAAAGTTAGGGTTGTA
>NW_026942644.1:0-15938 GCF_024139115.2 Armigeres subalbatus
AAACTATCCACCAGAAATAGTTTCCATGCTGTAGTATTATTACTATATTAATGGGTGTACGGGTTATTCTTCAGTTTACTGGGAATAAAAATGGACTGTATATTAATAACCAACTTAATTCACAAAGTGGTGATACTGCTTTTCTCGCAGTTAGCCAAGACACCAACCTTATATGGAGCTAATACAATTTGATGCACCATTTTCTTGATAACTTCTAAACGTAGCGGACGATCGGACGATCAATAGTGATCGACTAGCATTTGCCCTCTATCGAATGCAACTTGTTGCGAGAAAATCGAATAAAGATTACTATATGAAAAGTTGTCTAATGTTTTTCTTTGCTTTTGTGCAGACACATACACACACGTCGTCGAGCTGAGTCGATTGGTATATAACACTATGGGTCTCCGGGGCTTATATAAAAAGTTTGTTTTCGGAGTGAAATGATAGCCTTTCGGTACAACTTTGTTGTACGAGAAAGGCAAAAAGATTCGAAACGTGTTTTATTCTTCGCGTCGGTCCACACACTCATTCAGTACACCGTGAATAAAAATAATAATTAAAAACAATAAAGTATAGGATTACCAATTTAAGAATATACATTCCAAATGACCGTTTACACCTGAACATTCTCCCTCGCCTTGCAGTCTCCGTAGAAACTCAATCCTTGATTGGAAGCAACGACAGTTTGGCAGTTGTCCTCTTGAAAGAACAGCTCGACGTCCGTACAGTTGCCACTCTGGTAACCTTATCTGCTCCAGTATGTGTCTGGTCCACTCTACCCAACTTCCACTGCAGAGGCGAGAGATTATCCTCCCGTAATACGACCAGATCTCCGATCTTTAACTCCTTATGATGACGATTATGCTTCGGACGTTGCTGTAACTCTTGCAGATAGTCGGATGACCATCTTTTCCAGAAGGTATCTCTTATCCGTTGAATTTCTTGATACTTCGACAATGTATTTATTTTTAGCTGCTCCAGCGATGGCTCCGGAATTGCAGTCAAATCACGACCTATCAGAAGATGAGCTGGACTGATAGCCTTGAGATCGCTGGGATCAGACGACATTGGTACGAGTGGCCTTGAGTTTAAGATGGCTTCAATCTGAATTATGAGAGTGTTCCATTGGTCGTATGTGTACTTCGATTCGCCAACTACTCGTCTGATGTTGTGTTTCGCAGACTTTACTCCTGCTTCCCATACGCCGCCGAATTCAGGGGAACGAGCAAGAATGAATTTCCAATTAGAGTTTCCATCCCGGGACGAAAAATTCCGGGATTTAGGAAAATTCGGGATTTCCCGAATCCCGGGATATTATTTTTGAAATCCCGAAAATCCCGGGATACCCAGGATAAAAAATCTTTTTTTACTTCAGGCTTACTAATAGCGTGTATGCTCACAATATTTTATTTGCATTGGACGCCCAACGCCAAGAGGAACTCCCTCACAAAGAAAACACAAGACTAGAGTTTTCTTTACCCTATGGCGGTCTACTGAAACAACAAGTATCTACAATGTATCACTAGCTAACAATATTCCTTGATATTACAAAAGAGCAGATACATCTAACTTGTGTATAGTTCATGCTTATCTTCCATCTATAACGATAAGTCACATACTATCCGATACATATTTCACCATTTCTCTACACAGCCCGAAATATTTTGTAAATTTACATTCATTTTGATGCACATATTTGGAGCATAAAAAAGGACGCAAAAATAAAAGTTTTAATTTTAAATCTTAATTGATTTAATTCATTGATTGATGTGAAAATAGTTTTAATAAATCAAATAAAGTTTATATTTGCTTTTCTATTTTATTTTATTTTGCGATTCTATTTTACGCATAATTTAATTATCATTTGTGCACGCCTCGTCAATCTTCTCGGCCCTCCTAACACCGAGCTAGTCATCCTGAGCTCTTCGTCCCCTATGTTTATGTTTTGGTCTGAGTTCCTTCAGGACTTCTGCTGACCAGCTTCTGAATGTTTTGGATTAAAGCTCTTCTTGGACTTTTTCTGACCTGCCCCGATAAATTCGGTACGACACTACCCGATTAACGCAGTCAATTCATGATCCCACGGCGCCACGCGACTTATACAACCGATTCATGGATCCCGTACTACGATTACGTCAAAGATTAGTTACTTAATTAGTTGGTCCTTGACAACGTCTTTGGGACTAGTTTATCGACACTAAGTTGTTGATTTGGAAAGTTTCCTGAGCATATAACCTGTTGGTGAATAGGGGAAGCTGTAACTGCTGGTAGAAGTATCAGTCAATAACCTACATATATATATAGGAAACTCTACTATTGTGTTTTCATTCTGATTCGTGAGCTTACACGGTAATATCGGAATACTCCCTTTAGGAGTACTTTTTAACCCTTAAAGGCGCAAGGCGATTTTTTTAGAAATCGTTGGGAATATTTTTAACGTAAATAACCATTGAAATTATAAACATTAAACGTATTTTCTGTTTGTTGTTTTAAAACAACATTGCGCATTTAAGGGTTAATCACTTATGAGAATATTGCCTATACGTCAAATTATGCGTACTTTTAGGGAGTACTTTTTACGCTTTTCCTAGTATGTTGATGAAATTGGAAAATGCGTAAAAAGTAGCTTATTGCGAGAAAAGAAAATTTTCATTCTGCTGACATTGCTAAAGTTAGCGAGTACGGAAATTGTTCGTGTTTACGGAATGTTATTTAATTTTTTTAAATGAAGTTCACTGGTGAGGACATTTAGCTAAACTGGTAAGTATACGCATCGAAACAAACATCTTTTTGTATCCATTTTTTGCTAAATAATATTTACCTAATAGGTATTTGATTGTTATAAACGGAAATATCAGCTTGCAAGCCCCCTTGTCGCCATGCCCTATTCCTGGCATCAGCGAAAACGAGCTGGTGTCGATCTTAGTTCGAGACTCCCTCGGGAGGAGATTCTCCGGAAGATGAAACGGAGTCGAACGCCAAAGAACCATGAGTACGACTCAACTTGTCGAATCAAGCGGATCGAAAACAAGAGAACTGGAGGCTGAAAAGACTGCCGAAGATAATGGTAAGCAAAATATTTGTAATTAACAGAATCACATATTCAGTACTTGTTTTTATGTTCTAGATCGTCAAATCGTAGGATGAAGCGGGCTTGGTAGTCATATGGCTACTGCTTCTGCCTCATACGCAGGAGGTCGTGGGTTCAATCCCAGGTCCGTTCCATTCTCCTACTTTGTATCTTTCTCTTTATTTCTCATGTTCTAGCAATCACTAGAACTGGAAATGGACTTCCATACCGTTTCCATTACTATTCCTATACCTTCAACTTGAGTATTCTATCAGTAATCTGCTAGAATTGGAAATGAACTATAGAGCTCGTTTCCTTGCATCCAATTAGAAATTCCATCAGTTGCCTTCTCCTATCTATCACATTGGCAGCTCGTTAACCAAGACGGACCTCTGCCTCTCCAACCTAACCCAGAAATTCCAACAAATTCCGCATGAACTCGTGGCAAGTGCAGAGGTATATTCGGCTTGCAGTGGGCGAGTGATTGCATCATCATTTCCACCCCCTTCCCCTACATTGACTTGCATTCTGACGAGGCGCCAGTATGACTTAACAAATGAGATCACCAGTATTTGTACATTGAAGATGTGTGCTAGTCCCAAGCAAACATCTGTTGGTTCCCTGTGCAAGAACAGCTGATCTGGTCATAATGGAGTAGCAACTACGAGCAGTCAATCAAGCTCAAGCTCAAGCTCTAGATCGTCAAATCGTAGGATGAATTCGGATTACAGCATGGATTCTATTTAATGATTATTTATTTGTAATGTAAACTATTATTTAATTATCGATTTTATAAGTGAGGGGGCCAAACGCAAAGGGGTGTAAGTGACAAAAAGTTAGTTTTGAGAAAAATGAGTGCAAAGTTTTTCAATATTTTTTTGCTTCATACAAATCGTATGAAAGTTCAAAAAATAACTGATTTTCTGTGAATTTTCACATTTTTTATAAACATCGTACAAATTATATCAACATATTGCCGCAAAGCACAAGAACCAAAGAATTTTTTGCTGTAGTCAACTCAGTTTTGACCAAAATGTCACTTACACCCCTCTGCTTCTAACCCCCTCAAGTGTACTATTTTAGTTTTGAAGTGAGAGGACAAAAACAATCTGTGCGATGTAATTTTTTAGTCGGCAAAAATAAAAAATACCTCGAAATCGAAAAATTGTTTGCTTCTTCAGTGAGTAAAATTCATACATTTAAATAATAATTAATTTAAGGGGTAAAAAGTATACATTTTTTTGTTTTTGTCGGAGTAAAATTTACACACTTTTTACTTTGCGAAAAGGAGTAAAAAGTATGCCTATTTTGACGTATGGGCAATATACTCATAAATGAGTAAACGAAATATACTCTTTTTAGGCGTAGTTCCACTTTTCTAGGATTATGCGTACTTTATAGTTCTAAAAGAGTATTTTCTGGTTACCGTGTATGGTCCCAGAACGATTCCACTGCGTCGACGAGGTGTCTGACACTACCTATGTATTGCCACAGAAAATACGCTTGAATGAAAACTTAGAAATGGTCTAAATCTAATATATAATACAAACAATCAAGCCTACTTCGACGGACAGCGAACGCGTCTTTTCGAACTAGGCGAACATTTGTTCCAGAAACCCTACTTTCCGATACAAACGCAAATACTATTTGCTTTTTGAAGTCAAATCAAGGATCGATTAAAATTAAAATTGAATTTAGTTTTCATTTGAATTGTGTATCATCTAAAACAAAACAAAATTATGTTTTTAAAAACATTGAAAATTCCCGGGATTTTCCGGGATATACAAGAATTTTCATCCCGAATCCCGGTACAGCAAAAATGGCCGGGAAATGGAAACTCTATTGCCAATTAATTTCCAGCGGCAGGCAATAGTTTCTGACCGCCTCAATTGTAGCTTCACTACGGAACAACTGATAAAGTTTGTGAAGCACGGAATTGGCACTTATAAAATTAGTACCATTGTCTGACAGAATTGTGGTTGGTAATCCTCTTCTTGAAACGAAACGCTTCAGGATGTTGATGAATGCTTGACTGGAGAGATCAACCGCCAACTCCATATGAATAGCCTTAAATGATAAACACACAAACAGGGCTATGTATCCCTTCATGATGGTCGGCTTACGTGTATTGCCAGTCTTGATACAGAATGGTCCTGCATAGTCAACTCCGACTCGTGAAAAAACATCAGCTCGAGTAACGCGATAAGAAAGAAGATCGCCCATGAATCGTGAAAGCTTGGAAGGATTATCCCTGAAGCAACGTACGGATTTCCTCAAAAGTTGTTGTATTCGGTTCTGGCCATCAAGTATCCAAAACCTTTGACGAAGAAGAGATAACAGCCCATTTGTACCAACGCAACGTGCAGATACCTATGATGTCAATGATCATTGTCGTCACGTGGTCTTTCAAAGGCAGAATAGCAGGATGGCGTTGTTCAAATGTACGATTAGCGTGTATGATCCGCTCTCCAACTCTCAGGATACCGGGTTCCAAGGTTGGGTTGAGATTCCGCAGCTTACCGACGTATTTATGTTTAGGTTCGCCGGTTAGATGAAATTTCTCGATTTGGTTTATTTCTTCTGGAAAGCATGATGCCTGAAAAGAAAGTAAGAAAAGTCCAACCCCGTGTACTACTTTCCGTTTTTAATCAAATTACTTTTAGACATTCCATCAAGAGAGCTTCCGATAATTTTCGTATACTTCTATAATTTTTAAGAAGAGTTTTAAAAAATTTCCCGTTTGCCTCCGGGTGAATTTTTTTTCAAATATCATCCTTCGGCTTCTTCTTCTTCTTGCAACTTTTAATCGCCTAACCACGAGCGTCTTCTTTTTCCACGATTTTTCTTCTTATCGGTTGGAAAAGTGACATCCGCTGCGGGCCGATGAATATTTCAGTGAACTCGGAGCATTTTAGTTCACCGGATGTTCATGTCGAGGTTCATTTTTTGTAAACATTACCCGCAGCGGATGCTTTCTTCTTACTGAAAATCGGCGCATGACGTCATCGTGGTTTAGTCCATGATGATGGAAACTTGTCGTTTTTGTGTCAAACCACTCAAGTCAAACTTCAAACTGTCTCTACTCTACCTAAAACTGAGTTCAATTGAGGCGGTCATTAGCGCTCGTAAAATGCTGTACATGACCAAATTAACTGGGATAAGCAAATTTTGAGAGAAATTAAATTAATATATTGTAACTCTGTTAATTATCATCCGATTTTGACAATTTAGGGATGTCTGAACCGGAAATTTGATATTTTTTCATAGTATGTTACAGGGCCGGCTAAGATCTTCTTCTTCAATGGCTTTACCAACTGGAACTTGGCCTGCTTCAACTTTCCTCAGTTATTAATTGAAAGCTTTTATATACCCGCCAATGCCAATGTATCTCGTATGGCAAATACAATGGATACACTATGCCCAGGGTGTCGAGAAAGTTTCCAACCCGAAAACATCCTAGACCGGACCGAGAATCGAACTCGCCATCTTCGGATTGGCAATCCTACGCCTTTGCTCGCAAGGCTACTGGAGACCCCGGGCCGGCTAAGGTCCTCCGAGAAATAAATACAGAGAACAGACGTTCATCTTCAATCTTATGTTGTGTATTCCAATCCAACACCATCGCTTAGTGAGATTGAGCTTGCATATCGGGCAGCCTGTGTTCGCGGTGCTGAGGCGCGATTCTTTACACACGATTTCCACGAAATTTTGTTCGAGCATCCTGTTCTCTGTTCTCTGTCAAATAGGTTTATCAGAATCCGAATGAAAACACACATTAAGGTCCGTCTCATTTACCGAATTAAAATTGAAAGTGCCAGTTCAAAAATTTAAAAAATACCCAGTCTTAAAAAAGGCTGGAGCACCCTCCAAAACCATTAAAACATAAATCTATCAAAAGTCATCTTGCCCTGCAAGCAGGGTTATTCGATAATTATTGAACTGCCACTATGAGATATTAGACAGCACCAGTGGCGTAGCCACGGGGGTGCTTTTGGACGTAACCCCCCCCCCCCCGGGACAACAATTTTAGAAGAAATTTTTTCTTCGAAAAAAAAATGTTCAGGAACCCCCCCCGACCCATTTTCTGGCTACGCCACTGGACAGCACACCTACTTTCCAATTGACGAAATTAATTCATCTATTTGATCTTGAGGCATAAACTCGTTGGTTACAAACTTGAGCTCACTATAATATGGGCATCGAAACTAAGATGAATTATAATCTACTTAGTCAATGTACGTGTCATCGACAGGTGTTTTATGAAACACTATTGGAACCTTTTTCCTTTACTTTTGATCAAAAGATATTTTAGTTACTAGATAAAGATTGTCGCTGTCGTCGCTGTCCGGAACATCTTTTGCTGGCGAGGATAGGGGAGCTAAATGTCAAAGAAGGAAAATCCATACGATTTGAAATCCACACATGTTTCAGACAGCAGAACAAAGGGAACCGAAGCGACAATCTTTATCTAGTAACTAAAATATCTTTTTTTTGATCTGATTCAACTGGAAGTGGATAACATTTTGCTTTATTCTGGACCATTTTTGTGTTGTTAGAATAAGAGTTTTTGGAATGGACTTAGCGTAAACATGCACCGGAAAAAGTTCTTTTGGATGGCAAGAAACCTAACTATACTGCCCATGTCATAAATGTGCCGATTATGAGTTAATCTCAAGTGATTCAAATTGGTGCATTTAATTTTAATATGAATATAAGACATGCATCTCCCAGCAGCTGCCTTAGATTTGTTTAAGTTCAGATTCAAAAGCTCAAAACCAAAGACTAATTAAGACGTTCATGTCCCATACAAGAGCCCACTTTTTTGTGCTCATGGAGTACCAGAGTAGAGATTCGGACAACCGCATTATGCCACCACCTTGGTTCAAGTACAGATCTGAGTAACTAGTACTTCTTCATGTGTTGCTACGGCGACTCTCCAAGTGTTATTTAGTTCAAAACATTGAAAAAAATAAATAGGTAAATTTGTAGCTCCCATATTATGTTTCTTAATGTTTCTTTCATTTTAGAAGAGTTTTCAAGCTCAGTATCGGCATCATTCATTCCAAATTGAATGACAATAATTGCCCAAAATGCATGTTTCCTTGGCTTCACCGGTGTATAAAATCCTTTCCGTTTCAAAAGGTCTATTCGGAAAAACATGTAAAACGGGTTGCCTAACCAAAGCGGACGACAGGAAGCTGTTCAATAATGCGGCCAACGGACGATTGATGTGGCCGTTGGTCTGTTGGACGGTGCGGAAACCAACAAACGGCTAGCGAGCGATAGATTCGCCGCCGGATAGTCGGACGATTATGTAGCCGACGCTTTCCCAGACAGTGATGTCCAAAACGGGATATTCATGCGACGAACGAGTATCAAAACGGCGTGGTCGCCAACGGGTGCTTGATCGATAAGATGGCCGACTAGTCGTCGGACGATGAGACGACGGGCGGCTTGTCGGTGATGCAGCTAACGAGCGTTCGGGCGTCAAAGCCACCGGTGGGAGCCAGACGATAATGCAGCCATCTCGTGGCCGGATGGTGGTGCTACCAAAAAGTTATCGGCAGCCTGGTTACCGTACAAGCAATGGCGTCCGACCGGTGGCCGAGCGGAGATGCGATCAAGCTATCAAGGTTTCAGCACTACAATATTCTTCCTATTATGCTTTCGGGTTCTCAATTCATGCTTCCAATTTAACTTCAATTTCTTGACCATCACGATTTAACTTTTAGAATTTTTTAAAAATATCATAGAATTTTCTGAAATAAAGCTGGTTATCAACAGGAGCAGCTGCAGTGGTTTTATATTCAAACCTGCCAAAGGGTTTATCTACCGACTAACGTTCGTTTTGAGATTCAAAAAATTTTCCTCTATAAAATACTTTTTCAACATCGTCTAATGCTGAACGGCTAATTTTTTCGCCTTTTGTTGAACGCCCATAAGAAATGCACGTGCGTTCAACAATAGGCGAAAAAATTAGCCGTTCATCATTTGGCCAATAATCCAATATGTTTCAAGGATGATTTCAATAATTTAGAGAGAGCATTAGCATTCAACAGGGGCAAATTCCAGTTGATCACAATTGAATTTGGTAACAGTCGGCTGTTACGTATAAAAGTTATGAAGAAAATGGTGTATCGAACCATATAAGGTTGGTGTCTTGGCTAAGTGCGAGAAAGGCAGTAACAATACTCGATGATTTAAGTTGGATTTTTTGTATAAACTCATCAAGTCTTGCTAGGGGATCGTACACTAATTTCGTAAGCACTTATGGGGGGAAGGGGGTCTGTCATTTTATTACGCTCCATATAAATAAAAAATGATTCTGGGTTGAAAAACCCAGAAAAATTGCTTACGTAATTAGTGTACGGCCCCTAGACTATATTACTTCATATCGTACTATGAGACAAGCGGGCTGAAAGTCTAGGTAATAAAGAATAAAAAAAAATCGTACTACAACAGACATAAGTTTGACCATTAATAGATATAACAGTAGATGAGTATTCATCTGCATCTACATACATTTCTAGTGCATTTTGAGTTGATATTCTTTTGTGGAACATACCAACAACCAAAACAACCAAACAATCGCAACTGTCTCGTTTCAAACTTTGTCACGTTGCCATTGATACTGCAGAGCAAAGTCGATAAAAGGCAAGGTATTCAATAAAACTTCAAACTTGGGTACCGAGGGACCAAATGCAGTACCAGAAGTGGTCCCTCAAAAGAGCCCGACAGTGACGTCTTAATTAGTCTTTGGCTCGACAGTGACGTCTTAATTAGTCTTTGTCAAAACTGTTGCATAGCTTTGTTCTATTTTCTACAGATTGAATCACGAGATTCAAACATTTCATTTTTTTAACGATTGAACGCGTTACTTTAACTACGGAATTCGGATCAATGCACTTTATCCGGCGTTTCTGAGCAGCAAGATAATTTTCATTTATTTAAACAAAATTAATTATTTTGCTTCAGATTCCAACGAGAATAGTGTTCTAAAATTAGAAGGAAAAATGAATCACTGCTGATCAATCAGTTTGCAGATCAATTAGGTTTGCAGAATTATTTTTTCTACTTGCAAAAATTTGGTTTTCAAACAGAAAGATGCTTTAGGAATTAAAGGCCCACTCTTTATCACAATGCCAAATATTTGGCAAATTATTTCAGATATCTATCAAACTGTTTAGATATCGATATTCGCGAAGTCGAAGCAAATTCTGCTCTTCCCTCCTATGGGAAATCCCATTGCTATCTGTCAGAGTTTGAGTGACACATGGCCGCCATCTCCTCCTCTCTGTTGCTCTACTGTAAAAACGGTAAAAACCTATAAAGAACTGTCATTGTTTGTGTGAAGAATTTTGCTTCGACTTCGCGAATGGGTATCAAGCAGACTTAACAAATTTGTTATTATAAGTAATTTGATATTTGTTATTGTGACAAAGACAATGCTGATAACTTTTGCGCTATAGCGAAACATGTGTATCTGAAATGAACGAATCAGCTATAAAGATAATAGCAATAAAGTTTTGCAACATATTTTAGATGGTGCGCTTTTTCTTTTAACAACAGCTCAAAATCGAGCTTAAAATAAAAAAAAAACTGTTAATTTTGTTTTTTATTCGAATTAAATCTGCCCTCGAGCGATATTGTCGCATGCGTCACTGTGTCCCATTAGGGTGGTTCAAAAAATCGATTTTGCTCCCCAGTGCTCATATGATTCTTTACCATGTTTTGAGCGTCCTCTGGAAATTTGAGCTCATTTGGATTACAACTGATTTAGCTTTAAGCCGTTTCAAGTTTGCATGCAAATTATATGGAAATTTATTTTTCATTATACTGTTAATGACGCTTCCCTATCAAGCATGTTAAAAGAAAACCTACATATCTAAAGGAATACTCAACAGCTTTCACTCGAGTGGAAAACCGCATCTCAATCAATCGTTCCAATAATTAGTAATCGAATTTAATCTATACCGTGGTTTTCTGAGCCAATTGCATAACTCATTAACAGGCAACATTGCTGCACGTGGCGCAAAAGATAGCACTCACAAATTCAGGCTACTATGTTGCACTGCACATTTCAGTGATGCCCTCAAAGAAGCTTAACGATCATGACTAAAGATTCGCAACCTGTCTTAAAATCGATTACTAATTATTGGGACGATTAATCAACATGCGGTTTTCGTTGGGTGAAGGCTGTTGAGTATCCCTTTTAGCTATGTAGGTTTTCTTTTAAACTGCGCTCAATGGGAAAATGTCATTAACCGTATAACGAAAAAATAAATTTCCCCATACGAATTTGCATGCGAACTTGAAACGGCTTGTGCTAAATCAGTTTTAATCCAAATGAGCTCTAATTTTCAGAGGACACTCAGAACATGGTAAAGAATCAGATGAGCACTGTGGAGCAAAATCGATTTTTTGAACCACCCTAGTGTCCCATGCTTAAAGCCATCGCTTGACAGCTAGCACCAAGTTTAGCACCAAGTTTTCGGCTTCAATCACATTGTATGCAGATGACACCCGTTTCAGGGGGCTGGGTAAACACCGCGCGACAGCAAATCTGCCGGATTCGATTTTGATTCGACGTACTTGCGTTCAAATTCCGTAGTTGACCGGTTGATTTCCGCAACACGATTAGACACAAAAGTGTTAAGGTCGTGGGGGGATTTGTGTAGCCAGCATAATACGATGGTGGAATCCGTCCATAAAACTACCTTGTCGAAATTCAGCTTCAGTGCCGAAATAACAACAGTAATCAATCGAGTCATCAACAAAAATCCGCATAACTCGAGACGTGGGATCGTTTGCTTCGGAGCAACTATTGATTTGCTTGTCAGCAGATGAAGTTCGGCGTTACCATCAGGGAGAATTGACCTTATATATACACACACCCCGTATGCAGAGAAAGATGCATCCGAAAAGGCATGCAGCTCGATACTAACACGGTTTGCTAAGAGAACGCATCGGCTAATTTTCAGTCCCTTTGATCTTTTCAAACTGGCCAAATACTTCATCCAGGAATTGATTTGGTCGGGAGGCACTTCTTCGTCCCAAGAAACTCCCGACCTCCACAAATCACGAATTAACAGTTTGCAAAGTACGATAGGCTTGTAAAATGTCATCTGCATGTCATTTGACTAATTTGTTCATAACTTTCTTTAGAAGCCAAATTTATTGCATAATTTAGGCTGGAGAGTGAAAACTCTCCAAAATGTCACGTGTCATTTGACATAATGTCATTCGAACGACACTTTTCCTCCCACGCCCCAGATTACATATTTACAGCAATGTCTTTTTTTTTGTGTCTTTATTAAGGAGACTTTCAGCCCGAGGCTGGCTCGTCTCCGACAGCAATGTCTTGTTAGACAAAGTTGTAGGCACATTTAAGCGCTATAAGTTCGTCATACATCATAAATTGATAGCTACCTTCTGGAAAAAGTTCTAGGGAAATAATACAAACGAATGCAAATGACATTTTACAACACTGGTGCCAACAGACCCAGTGGATCAAAAGTTTTCGAAACTTCGGAAAGAATATGGCGTTTTGTAATTACAGCCTGCTCCTCAACAGGGTTAATCCGGAAACAGAATTCATCTGTTTGAGGATTCCATAATAATCCCAGTGTCTTGATTACATCGTTTGCTCCACAGATTTCTAATGACGTTCGTTTCTCTTGTAGTTCATCCGGATTCGCTTGCAAAAACTCCTCAAAGTTGGAACACATAAATGAGATGGAATCCACCACGCTTCAGTAGATGCACTAGCTGATCCGCTGCCGCCTTGATAAAGTCTATCGTGTCACCACCGGTCAATGTATCGTCAATGTAGAAATCATGCAGAACATTTTCGGCGGCTATGGGAAACTGATTGCCTTCATCCTGTACGAGTTGCTTTAGCGTTCGAGTTGCTGCAAAAGGGGCAGATGCCGTTCCGTATGTTACTGTGGTCAATTCAAATGTGCGAACCGGCTCTGTTGATTGCTGACGATAAAAAACCCGCAAAAATTTAGTATCATCTGCTGACATTGTAATTTGCCTATACATCTTAGGGATATCACAAGTAAACACGTACTGGTGAATCCGGAATCGCATCTTGATGTCTAAGAGCGAATCCTGAACGATCGGACCTGTCATCAACACGCCGTTCAGTGAGGAGTCCTGAAGAAGATTTCGCTGACGCATCAAACACTGTGCGTAACTTCGTTGATGATGACGTCGGCTTGAAAACCGCATGGTGCGGCAAGAAGCAGTTTGGTTTACTGCTTGCCTCTGGTTCAAATATCTCGGCAGTGATTGAGTCGAATGTACTCGTCGATGAAACAATTGTATTCGCCTTTCAATCTTTCGTTTCTGTTCAACCGCTTTTCTAACTGCTGGAATCGATGTGGTGCATGTTGTCTCGTTTCACCAAGATTGCTTTACGTTTTCACGAAACGGGAGTCTGACCACATACCTTCCAGATGAATCTCTTGTTGTAGTCTGAGCATAATGCTGCTCACACAATTCCTCCTCAGGTGACAACTTAGCAGCCATTGGTACTTCCTCAAGAGACCAAAACCGTTGAACCAGCTCGTCCAGTCGACTTTCCGTTGCAATTGAAACCGTGTTGCAATGTTGTAGTTGTATACATGACGAGCGACCATTGATTGGTCCAGCAACAACCCATCCAAAAAATGTTTCCTGGAGGATTGGACGCCCGGGCCCCAGTTCGACACGGTTGGTCATTATGATACTGTAGAAAAGCTCGGAACCAATCAAAAGATCGATTCGTTGAGGCTTATAGAATTCCGGATCTGCCAGACGAATGTGATCGGGAATCGCTATTTCCGAAGTGTTGAGTTTCTGAGCCGGAAGTATGCCTGTGATCCTCGGCACAACTAAGTATTCGATGGTGGTACGGTAACTTGTAGATCTAGATTGAAGCACCACCGTCATTTGGTGCTTGATTTGGGTCTCCTTGCCGTTGACTCCGACTAAGCTGGTTGTACACTTCTCGCGTTGAATCCCAAGGAGTGCTGCCATTGCTTCTGTAATAAGATGGAGTTGTGAACCGGAGTCAAGTAGAATACGACACAGCTTTGCGTTGCCCTGTTCATCAAGAATATTCACAACCGCAGTAGACAACAGCACATCCTTGTATCCTTTCGTATCAGTTTCGCAATTAAGGGTTACCACGTTGCTCATTGTTGGCACAACATTATCGTTTTCGACAGGTTTCACTGTATCTGTACCAGTGTTATCATTCGGTTTTGTAGAATCGATATGGAGAACTACTGCCGTAATCTGAAAAAGTGACGTATACACCATTTTCCAAAAATGGTGTTAACCAGTACTACTCATCGAGCTCTTTAACAGAAAAATGGAAAACATGCATGTTGTAAAATGGCTGTTACGTCACTTTTCCAGATTACGGCAGTGTATGATGCCGCTTGTTACACTCACGGCAAGAATGCTTAGACGAACATTTTACCGTGAGGTGCCCTTTTCTGAGACAGCTATAACAAACACCAGCTTTCTTGGCTCTGACGTTCTTTTCACTGGGTGAAAGCTTCAGGAATTCGTCGCATTGGTGGATGGGATGTTATTTCCCACAAAACACGCACTTGGTTTCGGAGATCGTTACAGCGCATGAAAAAGATTTCGACAATGGCTTCTTGGATGATAGAGTAGGTATGGTCTTCTGCTTTGCCTTGTATTGGCCAGAAGCCTCCACTCTAGAACTGCTGCATGTTTCTCCAGGAACTCGATTGTCTTCTTGAATGTCGGAATGACACCGTGTCTATTGCTAGCTTCCCACAGTTTCTTCGTCTCGTAGTCTAGCTTAGATGCAAGAACATTCACCAATACGACGTCTGAGAGGCCTAGTACGTCGTACCCGTGGTATCTGAGCGATTCAACGTGTCTTTTACACTCCTCGATCAACTCCCTTAGTTGTCTTCCGCTCTCCTGTATCATAGGTTTCAGCTGCAACAACTTACTGGCATGAATATCCACCACCTTTCGCTTGTCTTCATTCTTCTTCTTATTGGCATTACATCCCCACACTGGGACAGAGCCGCCTCGCAGCTTAGTGTTCATTAAGCACTTCCACAGTTATTAACCGCGAGGTTTCTAAGCCAGGTTACCATTTTTGCATTCGTATATCATGAGGCTAGCACGATGATACTTTTTATGCCCAGGGAAGTCGAGACAATTTCCAATTCGAAAATTGCCTAGACCGGCACCGGGAATCGAACCCAGCCACCCTCAGCATGGTCTTGCTTTGTAGCCGCGCGTCTTACCGCACGGCTAAGGAGGGTCCCAGTAGCCGCTTGTCTTCATATCGCTGCACTAAAAAGTCCCAAGCTGCATCGTAGTTGTTATCGTTGATGAATTGTTGATTGATGGCACCAGCTGCTTCTCCAACGAGACACTTATCCAGATGATATAATTTCGTAGCATCGTCTTCCGTGGCACATTTATTCATGATGTCCGTAAACATGGACTTGAACCTAAACCAGTGTTCAGGCTTTCCGTCAAACGTTGGAAGGGGGTATGAGGCAGAATCGATTGCTGTATGTACTCGGATCGGTTGAGGAATACCGGATATAGTTTGTAAGGCAGTAGAATGTTGTACATTTTTCTGCTCCTTCAGAAGCCTGCACACCACAGCCCTTACCTCGGTGAAAAGGTTCTCGAATTCGACGTAATCTTGTTCCTCCTCCTCCTGCTTTGTAGGATCAGCCGCGCACAGCTTGGTTTGACAATCATTCATTTCGTGATATGCCGCATCAATCGTCCTTATGTATGTTTCCAACACAAACTCGTCCACCGCAACCTGTTCGTCATCCGCGTTTTGAAGACTCGATTTGATGCGAGCAAC